>NC_092241.1:4011667-4109167 GCF_036320965.1 Panulirus ornatus | reverse complement strand
AATCCCCTATCCCCAGGGATATATATATATATATATATATATATATATATATATATATATATATATATATATATATATATATATATATTTTTTTTTTTTTTTTTTTCATATTATTCGCCATTTCCCGCGTTAGCGAGGTAGCGTTAAGAACAGAGGACTGAGCCTTTGAGGGAATATCCTTACATGGCCCCCTCCTCTGTTCCTCTTTTGGAAAATTAAAAGAAAAACGAGAGGGGAGGATTTCCAGCCCCCCGCTACCTTCCCTTTTAGTCGCCTTCTACGACACGCAGGGAATACGTGGGAAATATTCTTTCTCCCCTATCCCCAAGGATAACATATATATATATATATATATATATATATATATATATATATATATATATATATATATATATATATATTCCTACGTTATGTACGCGTTTGGAAAACTTGAACCTCTACGTGTTTTCACCTTTGTGTGGATCCGGGTGTGTTTGTTACCTTGCGTTGATGATCGTCTTTCGTGAGACCTTATCCAGCGCTGTGCATGGCTGACCTTGTCGCTCTGTAGACCTTCATGACTGTGTTTCTTATTCACGGCTGAAAGTTTGCTCTGCTCCTTGTGGTCCTTCAGGGGCACTGTGTATCATTAGAACAATTAAGCAGACTTCGTCAGTCGCCATTTTCTCTTTAAGATGTACTGATTGAGGGAATTAGCGTGGGTGTGTGTGTGTGTTTGTATTTATGTATGTACATAACATCTTGGGCGTGGGGAATAACAGTGGGCGTGGACGTGGGTGTGAGGGCGGGCGCGGGTGGAAACTGGGGGACGCGGAGGGCCGAGCGGTGTGTGAATGAGCGTCCTGTGTATGTTGCTGTATTGCTTGGAAGAGGTGGTGTATGTGGCGCGCGACTGTTATGTGAAAATATAATGTGCTTGCGATGTTGGATGTATAATTTGTGGGCTAGGCTGGCCCAGTGACCCAGGGCGGGCGGGCGGGCAAGCCAAGCCCAGGCCAGCCAGGCAGCCAGCCAGCCCGACTGCACCTCGCCACCTGGTATTCTGGCCGGGTCCCCACCACACATCTGCTTTATGAACCAACCGCCTCCCTCCCGCCGCCAGCGGCAACACCTGCCACAGCAGCCGGCTGCCTCTCGCGGGCCCCGCAACAGGTGACACACCCGCCGACGACGCCGCTGCTGCTGCCACAGGTGATATACCCAGAAGGAGGTCCTCTTGGGTGCCACAAGAGGCAGAGTGAGGCGTTGGTATGATAACTGATAATGGGGAACTGATAAAGTGATAACTGTGATAAGTGATAATATTCTAAATTAAGGAAAAAGATGCACCTTCTATCATTTTCTCTCATTTAGAATTCCCTGATAGTGATTAATTATAGACAGATTTTATTCATATGTATATATATATATATATATATATATATATATATATATATATATATATATATATATACACGTGTGTGTGTGTGTGTGTGTCTGAATTATTTTTGCACGCTTGACTGTGAATGCTTTCCACACGTTCACATTCAACACATTCAGGTATTTCGGCCGTTGTTGTGGATGTTAAGAGCTGGACGAAATTATGTTTTATTTGCCGCATCAGATTTGGCACATGATGGTGGAGGAGGGGAGGGAGGGGAAGCATATTGCCATTCAAAGGCTGGCACATTTTTCATGACATCCCCGCTTGTTGAATAAAAGATTATCACTCCTGATGCCTCTCATATCGGCTGCTCTCTGTGCTTGTGGGGATTCCGTCCCTACTCCCTCCCTCCTCCCACCTCTGCGATAAGCAGGTGAACATAATGGAGGGTAACTCGATAATGATTTTATAAATAAATTGACCAGCCTGTGTGTGTGTGTGGTGTTGCTGGCGAAACTGTGGTCGGCTGTGGTAAGGCTGTGTGCTATGGGCCTGTAGAGGTCTCTGTGTGAGCCGTGGACCTGTGGGGGATCTGTGGGGGGGGGGGGGGTCTTTTGAGCCCGTATTGGTCTGTGTGTGCTGTGGGCATGTGGGGGTCTGTGGGTGTTGTGGGCGTGTGGGGTTGTGAGTGTTTGTAGGTCTGTATGAGTAAGCCTATCCACCTACGAGTACCTACGACGCGATTTCCCTTTGAGAGGAGCGCTAGCGCGTAGCGCACTGGGTGGGAGAGAGAGAGAGAGAGAGAGAGAGAGAGAGAGAGAGAGAGAGAGAGAGAGAGAGAGAGAGAGAGAGAATATTTACTGGCTTACGGGTATGTACGATGAAATTTGGCCAAGATACGGAGCTGGCGCGTAGTGCTCACCGCATGAATGTGCATGGTTACCAGTCGTGTTGAGTTACGCTCCCGTCAAGTGTTATGCGTGAGATGAAGAGATTGTATGTTCGTGGACTGAAATCCGGCAGCCCATGTGTGCGTGTGAGGCAGTCAGATAAGACAGCTTACCTGGGCCAGAGGAGTGACACTCGACAGCCAATGAAGTTGTGGATCACTTCCCAGCCGTCACTAACCCTACCGATACCCAGGCGGGAAGTACCGGTGACATGCCTCCCTGGTCGGTGGCTGCTGGCTACCTCCTGAGAGAGAGAGAGAGAGAGAGAGAGAGAGAGAGAGAGAGAGAGAGAGAGAGAGAGAGAGAGATAGAGAGAGAGAGAGAGAGCAGAACCACACAATAAAAATACGAGGTGAGAAAGGGAGGGTTGAGGATGGGGTGAGAGGCGGAGGGGGAGGGATGGAGTGTTGCTGGAGTGGAGGTCGGGTGTGTGAGAGCGATGACGTCACAGGCAAGCCACCTGGGCAGGGATTTGAGCCTGGGGAGGGTGGGTGTTGTCTGGGGGGCTGGGGGTTCTCCTGTTACTGGTGGCGTTGGTACTCATGCTACTGTTGTTGCTGGTGCCGTTGTTGCTAGTGCTGCTGTTGTTGCTGGCGCCGTTGTTGCTCTTGCTGCTGTTGTTCCTGGTGCCGTTGTTGCTAGTGCTGCTGTTGTTACTGGTGCCGTTGTTGCTAGTGCTGCTGTTGTTGCTGGTGCCGTTGTTGCTAGCGCTGCTGTTGTTGCTGGCGCCGTTGTTGCTAGTGCTGCTGTTGTTACTGGTGCCGTTGTTGCTAGCGCTACTGTTGTTGCTGGCGCCGTTGTTGCTAGTGTTGCTGTTGTTACTGGCGCCGTTGTTGCTAGTGCTGCTGTTGTTACTGGTGCCGTTGTTGCTAGTGCTGCTGTTGTAACTCGCTCCATTGATACTGTTGTAAGGGGCTTCGTTGTTGCCGATGCTGTAACTGCAGCACTGAAGTTTCTTTGCTGTTGCTGTTTGGTGAGGGACTTCGAAGGGGCAAAACATGTCCCGGACGAGGCCATCCCAGGTGAATGAAACAAGAGAGAAAAGAGAGAAGAAGTCAGTTGATCGTGGAAGAAAGACTGAATGAAGAAGAAAAGACAAATGAAGGAAGAGAATTCCACAGTTTAGTTGTTCGTAGGAAGAAAGAGACATCATAACGGCCAGTCTTAGAGTGGCCGGTCTCCACACAAAACCTGGGGGAAGCGGCAGCCAAACGCGTTCCTCGGGTCCAGACCTTTTGTGGTGGAGACGCATGCAGGCACTTCACGAAAACGTTGATGGCCAGAATGATACTTATAGAGGAAAGAAAGAGAGAGAGAGAGAGAGAGAGAGAGAGAGAGAGAGAGAGAGAGAGAGAGAGAGAGAGAGCAGCAGCAGCAGCAACGTCGCAGCTTACGGAAAGGGATGGTTGAAGAGAGGAGATGCTTGGAGAATTGATGAGACAGAGCTTTTAATTCCACACCCAGCTCTTGCGAAGCACAGTTTCTGATGGTTGAGTTTGTGTGGGGTTTACAGGACAGAGTGGAACATACGGTGAGCCAAAAGTCACTGTGCACCTACCTTAGATGATTGGTATGTTCAGCGAGTCTCTGTACATTGTACAAATGGACTTTTGGGGGCTTTGCATTATGCGATCCGATATATCTGATATGTTCTCCTCTGGTATTACTGCCGGCGTGCCAGACCTGGGCACGTACGCTACTCTTCCAGCTTCACAAAACTTTGCAATTAATCACCTCACTGCTTGCCATCTGGTACGGGAGTGTTGGGGTACTCTTCAGCAAACTGTCTGTTGCACTTCGTCTGTATATTGATCTGCACCACGTAGCACCTGTTTCACCAAAGACGCTCGAACCTCAAGCGACAAAACTATTTTCACATTAATACCTATTGGTATTCGGACACGCTTGTGTTCAAAGAAACTCCGAGGTGAAACTGAGTAAAGCAGGAAGGGAAAGAGAATGGGAGGAAGGGAGAGGAGGAGGGAGGAGCAAGTCGGGCACCGTAAGTGTCAAAGGTCACGTATGTCATTTGTTGTAATACTGATACTCACTATGAAGCGGTTTTATTGTTCTTAATGTAGGTCCATTGATTTTTGGCTCGTCCTATATCATTACAAGGTTGAACTGTGGTGTTCTGAAAGTGAAGAGAGAGGAAACGAATGATTCTTAGAGAATATATAGGGAGAAAATACGCTCTAGCACTATCAGAGAACAGAGAGAAGCCGTGAATCCATAGTTAGGAAGTTTAGAAAGCAAAGACCCATGTCACACTATGTCAGGTACCTTCGAGATGTCGGGGGCTGCCACAGAAGTTTCACCAAAATCACTGGGAGAGGGCCAGAAATGAACCACAGGGGAGATCACCAGGAGACCTAGCACTGCGAAATCTATACTGCTGGAAGAAGAGAATGGGATTCTAAGTGTTTGAGAGAATGAGAGTTTAGCAGAGTTTCAAAAACTTTGAATATAGAAGAAGAGAAATGATGGGGCGATATTTGGAGGGGTTATAGCGGTCTCCTTTCTTAGGGATGGTATGCTTCTAAGTGAAGGGAAGAGTCTAGGTTCTTAGACAAAGGCGAATTAGGTGCGTAAGGACTTGCGCAAGCTCAAAGGTACGACCATCAAGGACTCGAGGTGGTATGCAATCTGAGCCATAGGTTTTGTCCACCTGGACCTTGCAGAGTATTTGGAAGATCTTGTGCGAGGAGAATGTAGAAGGCATACGTTCACTTGGAGGAATTGTGCGTAGAGGGTTTGAAGCAGAATTATCCCAAGTTGAGTGTAAGTAAAAAAAAAAAAGCACAAGAGAAAGAGTGGCTTTATCAGGTGGAGAGTTATCAGTTGATTGATCGGGTCGGAAAAGAGGGGGTAATGTTCAGTTGCAGAGGTTGGCGGAAATATTCTTGGTAAAGGGCCAAAAAGATCTGTCAGCGGAAGATGAGCTCGAGTATGCACGCTTGCTTTTTTGCTGTGTGCTTGAATTTGCAAGAACATCTTTGCAATGATCACGAGCAGAAATGTAAGCGGACAACGTTTCAGGAGAAGGGAAGAGTTTCTTGGCCCGGTATTCATTACTCTTAATGCGTAAGTCATCAGAGCAAGAACGGTCGAATTATGACTGGGGTATTAAATGTTTAGAAGCAGATGGGATGTAGGACTCCATCCCAGCTGAGATAAACTCCGCTATGCGCTCAGCAAAACACGAGACATCCCGACCAGAGGAGCAGAACCCATCCCTGGGGAAGGTCAATCAAAGAAGCTGCGAAGCGATGAACACTGCACTCTCCTCAAGTTCCAAAGCTGGCGTTTCGAGGGGAGGGTAGAAGGTGGGCGTGCTCATGTAGATGTAACCGAAGTGAGATTATCTTTAGAGGACACTGGGTGACAGAAATGGCACATAAATACTGAAGGTTTCAAAAGTGAAAAAGAGGGGTAAATGCGTTGGACCTCTGGTTTTCTTATCGCTGTTTTTTATGTTAGTTGAGACGGCACGGACGACATGAATGCCCCAATCAAGGCCATCTTAACGCCAAAAGAAGGAACAGAGAAGGGGGCCAAGTGAGGAGTTTTCCCTCTGAGGCTCATTCATGTTCTGGAACGCTACTTCGCTGACGCGGGAAATGACAGCACGTCAACCCCGGTATACCACATCGTTCCAGTTCACTCTATTCCTTGCACGCCTTTCACCTTCCTACATGTTCAGGCCCCGATCACTCAAAATGTTTTCACTCCATCTTTCCACCTCCAATTTGGTCTCCCACATCTCCTCGTTCCCTCCACCTCTGACACCTATATCCTCTTGGTCAATCTTTCCTCACTCATTCTCTCCATGTGACCAAACCATTTCAAGACACCCTATTCTGCTCTCTCAACCACTCTTTTTAGTACCACACATCTCTCTTACCCTATTATTACTTACTCGATCAAACCACCTCACACCACATATTGTCCTCAAACATCTCATTTCCAGCACATCCACCCTCCTCCGCACAACTATATCTATAGCCCACGCCTCGCAACCATATAACATTGTTGGAACCACTATTCCTTCAAACATACCCATTTTTGCTTTCCGAGATAATGTTCTCGACTTCCACACATTCTTCAACGCTCCCAGAATTTTCGCCCCCTCCCCCACCCTATGATTCACTTCCGCTTCCATGGTTCCATCCGCTGCCAGATCCACTCCCAGATATCTAAAACACTTCTTCCTCCAGTTTTTCTCAATTCAAACTTACCTCCCAATTGACTTGGCCCTCAACCCTACTGTACCTAATAACCTTGCTCTTATTCGCATTTACTCTCAGCTTTCTTCTTTCACACACTTTACCAAACTCAGTCACCAGCTTCTGCAGTTTCTCACATGAATCTGCCACCAGCGTTGTATCATCAGCTGTATCATGAATATATATGTATATTTATTTGTTTATTTATGTATTTATCTGTTTATTTATCTATTTGTTTATTTATTTATCTATGTATCTATTCATCTATCATAATTAAATTATCTATAATACTGAATCGATGTGTCCCGTGTTTGCGAGGTAGCGCAAGGAAACAGACGAAAGAATGGCCCAACCCTCCACCATATATATATATATATATATATATATATATATATATATATGACCACACACTCATATATACACACTTACACATTTTAACGTATACATACATATCATTCTCGTCGCCACCCCGCCACACATGAAATAGCATCCCCCCCCGCAGGGTAGCACTAGGAAAAGACAAAAAAGGCCACACTTGCTCACACGCACTCTGTAGCTGTCATGTGTAATGAACCAAAACCACAGCTCCCTTTCCACATCCAGATCCCACAAAACTTTCCATGGTTTACCCCTGACGCTTCATATGCCCTGGTTCAATCCATTGACAGCACGTCACCCGGTATATCACATCGTTCCAATTCACTCTATTCCTTGCACGCCTTTCACCCTCCTGTATGTTCAGGCCACGATCTCTCAAAATCTTTTTCCCTCCACCTTTCCACCTCCAATGTGGTCTCCCGCTTCTCACGTTCTCTATACTTCTAACACATACATCCTCTTTGTCAATTTTTCGTCACTCATTCTTTCCATATGACCATACCAGTTCAATACACCCTCTTTTGCTCTCTCAATCACACTCCTTTTATTACCACACATCTCTCTTACCCTTTCATTACTTACTCGATCAAACCACCTCACAACATATTGTCCTTAAACATATCATTTCCAACACATCCACCATCCTTCACAAAACCATATAACATTGTTGGAACCTCTATTCCTTCAAACATACCCATTTTTGCTCTGCGAGATAACGTTCTCGCCTTCCATACATTCTTCAACGCTCCCAGAACCTTCTCCCCCTCACCCACCCTGTGACTCACTTCGGCTTCCATGGTTTCATGCGTTGCTAAATCCACGCCCAGATATTTAAAATACTTCAATTCCTCTGGTTTTTCTCCATTCAAACTTACCTACCAATTGACTTGTCCCTCAACCTTACCGAACCTAATAACCTTGCTCTTATTCACATTTACTCTCAGCTTTCTTCTTTCACAAACTCTACCAAACTCAGTCACCAGCTTCTGCAGTTTCTCACCTGAATTAGCCACCAGCCCTGTATCATCAGCGAACAACAACTTACTCACTTCCCAAGCCCTCTTGTCCACAACAGACTGCATACTTGCCCCTCTCTCAAAAACTCTTGCATTCACCTCCTTAACCACGCCATCCATAAACAAATTTAACAGCCATGGAGACATCACGCACCCCTGCCTCAAACCGACATTCAGTTGAAACAAATCATTCTTCTCTCTTCCTACTCGTACACATGCTTTACATCAGTGTTGTAAATGGAAATTGTGAAGAACCTGTAGATTTGTGTGCTGAAAACGGAATGATAATTGGAAATACCTGGTATAAAAGATAAATGCACATAAGACTACGTATGTAAGTAGGAGAGATGGCCAGAGAGCGTTATTGAATTACTTCTTAATTGATAGTCGTGTGAAAGAGAGACTTCTGGGTGTTAATGTGCTGAGAGGGGCAGCTGGAGGGATGTTTGATCATTATCTTGTGGAGGCGAGGGTGAAGATTTGTAGAGGTTTTCAGAAAAGAGGAGAGAATGTTCGGGTGAAGAGAGTGGTGAGAGTAAGTGAGCTTGGGAAGGAGACAAGTGTGAGGGAGTACCAGGAGAGATTGAGTGCAGAATAGCAAAATGTAAGAGCAAATGACGTTAGAGGAGTGGGGGAAGAATGGAAAATATTTAAGGAAGCAGTGATGGCTTGTGCAAAAGATGCTTGTGGCATGAGAAAGGTGGGAGGTGGGTAGATTAGACAAGGTAGCGGGTGGTGGAGTGAAGAAAGAAGATTGCTGGTGAAAGAGAAGAGAGAAGAGTTTGGACGAATTTTGCAGGAAAGTAGTGCAAATGACTGGGAGATGTATAGAATAAAGAGGCAGTAGGTCAAGAGAATGGATCAAGAGGTGAAAGAGAGGGGAAATGAGAGTTGGGGTGAGAGAGTATCATTAGATTTTAGAGAGAATAAAAAGATGTTTTGGACGTAGTAATAAAGTGTGTCAGACAAGAGAACAAATGGGAACATCTGTGAAGGGGGCAAATGGGGAGGTAATAAATAGTAGTGAGGTGAGGACATGGAGTGAGCATTTTGAAGGTTTGTTGAATGTGTTTGATGATAGAGGGGCAGATATAGGGTGTTTTGGTCGAGTTGGTGTGCGAAGTGAGAAGGTCAGTGAGAATGGTTTGGTAAACAGAGAAGAGGTAGTGAAAGCTTTGTGGAAGATGAAAGCCCGCAAGGCGGCGGGTTTGGATGGTATTTCAATGGAGTCTATAAGAAAAGGGGGTAACTCTGTTGAGTATTCTTGGGAAATTATATGGGTGGGTATTGATTGAGAGGGTAAATGCATGTACAGAGCATCAGATTTGGGAAGAGTAGAGTGGTTTCAGAAGCGGTAGAGGATGTGTGAATCAGGTGTTTGCTTTGAAAAATGTATGTGAGAAATACTTTAAAAAAACCCAGATAGATTTGTATGTAGCATTTATGGATCTGGAGAAGGCATGTGATAGGGTGGATAGAGATGCTCTGTGGAAGGTATTAAGAATATATGGTGAGGGAAGTAGGTTGCTGGAAGCACTGGAAAGTTATATATATATATATATATATATATATATATATATATATATATATATATATATATATATATATATATATATACAGTATGAATAGATATAGATAGATACATAGATACATAGGTATCTCGGTCTAATCCACATTCCAACTCTTAGGGAGGATGAACTGCTGGGTGGACTGTGGACCTACTACCAATGTTGTTGCTGTTACATAATTCTGATATTGTTACTTCATTTGTTGCAGATTCTGTAGTTGTTGTCAATACTCCTGCTACTACTACTGCTGTTGCTGTTGTTGTTGTTTTTGTTACCGGAATTGTTACTGATATCCATTTGGAATGGTGGTGTTGCTTGTCAAAATTTGATAAGCGTATCTAGATTTTTGAAGGCGGGGAACAGATAAATATATACACAAATACTGCAGTATTGCATTAGTATATTGTTACACAATTGAATAATTGCATTTCATACTCGTGTCCTGATAACTTATGCAGAATTCTACATCTTTCAAAAGAAATCATAAAATAATTTAGCTCTTCAGAATCCCCATGGACCTTAAATCACGTTCCCTTAGGCATATCTTTCCTTCCCTGACTCAAGACACGTTGATCATGAATTACTCTGTTATCTCTACCCCACAATACAAAAAATGAGATTATGATAGAAAGTTCACAGTGCATTACTTCAGAGTCGACAAACTATTTGCTTTTTAGATGTTGCCAGGCAATACATTGTTTAAGAAGAGAGGATGAGAGGTGGATCATGACTTCAGTGGAGAGAAAACTCGGTTCATTTCAGAATTATGTGGACGGTGAATTTCTCCAGCAGTCCAGAGCACATGTAACTCGAGGCACCGCTAGAAAAAATCGCCTCAAAGTGCAGCTTTCTTTAACAGTTAGGTGCTTTGGAACTGATCTACTTGTTATATATATATATATATATATATATATATATATATATATATATATATATATATATACATATATATATTTTTTTTTATTCATTCATTATACATTATCGCTGTCTCACGCGTTAGCGAGGTAGCGCAAGTAAATATAGACATGTATATACATACACGTCAACACACGCACATATACATACCTATACATCTCACCGTATACATATATATATATACACACAGAGACATATACATATATACACTATATGCACATGTACATAATTCATACTGTCTGCCCTTATTCATTCCCGTCGCCACCCCGCCAGACATGAAATAACAATCTCCTCCACCCGCATGTGCGCGAGGTAGCGCTAGGAAAAGACAAAAATGCCACATTCGTTCACACTCAGTCTCTAGCTGTCATGTATAATGCACCGAAACCACAGCTCCCTTTCCACATCCAGGCCCCACAAAATTTTCCATGGTTTACCCGCAGACGCTTCACATGCCCTGGCTCAATCCATTGACGGCACGTCGATCCCGGTATATCACATCGTTCCAATTCACTCTATTCCTTGCACGCCTTTCACCCTCCTGCATGTTCAGGTCCCGATCACTCAAGATCTTTTACACTCCATCTTTCCACCTCCAATTTGGTCTCCCACTTCCCCTCGTTCCTTCCACCTCTGATACATATATCCTCTTTGTCAATTTTTCTTCACTCATTCTCTCCATGTGACCAAACCATTTCAAAATACCCTCTTCTGCTCTCTCAACCACACTCATCTTATTACCACACATCTCTCTTACCCTTTCATTACTTGATCAAACCACCTCGCACCACATATTGTCCTCAAACATCTCATTTCCAGCACATTCACCTCCTCCGCACAACTCTATCTATAGCCCACGCCTCGCAACCATATAACATTGTTGGAGCCACTGTTCCTTCAAACATGCCAATTTTTGCTTTCCAAGATAACGTTCTCGACTTCCACACATTTTTCAACACTCTCAGAACTTTCACCCCCTCTCCCACCCTATGATTCAATTCCGCTTCCATGGTTCCATCCACTGCCACATCCACTCACAGATATCTAAAACACTTCACTTCCTCCAGTTTTTCTCCATTCAAACTTACCTCCCAATTGACTTGTCCCTCAACCCTACTGTACCTAATAACCTTGCTTTTATTCACATTTGCTCTCAGCTTTCACAAACTTTACCAAACTCAGTCATCAGCTTCTGCAGTTTCTCAACCGAATCAGCCACCAGCGCTGTATCATCAGCGAACAACAACTGACTCACTTCCCAAGCTCTTTCGTCCACAACAGACTGAATACTTACCCCTCTTTCCAAAACTCTTGCATTTACCTCCCTAAGAACCCCATCCATAAACAAATCAAACAACCATGGAGACATCACGCACCCCTGCCGCAAACCAACATTCACTGAGAACCAATCACTTTCCTCTCTTCCTACACGTACACATGCCTTACATCCTCGATAAAAACTTTTCACTGCTTCTAACAACTTACCTCCCACACCATATATTCTTAATACCTTCCACAGAGCATCTCTATCAACTCTATCATATGCCTTCTCCAGATCCATAAATGCTACATACAAATCCATTTGTTTTTCTAAGTATTTCTCACATACATTTTTCAAAGCAAACACTTGATCCACACATCGTCTACCACTTCTGAAACCACACTGCTCTTCCCCAATCTGATGCTCTGTACATGCCATCACCCTCTCAATCAATACCCTCCCATATAATTTCCCAGGTATACTCAACAAACTTATACCTATGTAATTTGAGCACTCACTCTTATCCCCTTTGCCTTTGTACAATGGCACTATGCAAGCATTCCGCCAGTCCTCAGACACCTCACCATGAGTCATACATACATTAAATAACCTTACCAACCAGTCAACAATAGAGTCACCCCCTTTTTTTCATAAATTCCACTGCAATACCATCCAAACCCGCTGCCTTGTCGGCTTTCATCATCCGCAAAGTTTTTACTACCTCCTTGTCTGTTAACCAAATCATTCTTCCTAACCCTCTCACTTTGCACACCACCTTGACCAAAACACCCTATATCTGCCACTCTTTTATCAAACATATTCAACAAACCTTGAAAATACTCACTCCATCTCCTTCTTACATCACCACTACTTGTTATCAACTCCCCATCTGCCCCCTTCACTGATGTTCCCATTTGTTCCCTTGTCTTATGCACTTTATTTACCTCTTTCCAAAACATCTTTTTATTCTCCCTAAAATCTGATGATACTCTCTCACTCCAACTCTCATTTGCCCTCTTTTTCGCCTCTTGCACCTTTCTCTTACCTCTTGCCTCTTTCTTTTATACATCTCCCAGTCATTTGCATTATTTCCCTGCAAAAATCGTCCAAATGTCTCTCTCTTCTCTTTCACTAACAATCTTACTTCTTCATCCACCACTCACTACCCTTTCTAATCTGCCCACCTCCCACGCTTCTCATGCCACAAGCATCTGTTGCGTAAGCCATCACTGCTTCCCTAAATACATCCCATTCCTCCCTCGCTTCCCTTACGTCCTTTGTTCTTACCTTTTTCCATTCTGTACTCCTGGTGTATTCATACGAGTCCACGAGGAAAATGAAACACGATAGGTTCCGAAGTGCACTTTCGTGTAATAATCACATCATCAGGGGAGACACAAGAGAGAAATATAAGTCAGTTGATAAAAATCGAAGAGACGAAGCTAGGACGCCATTTAGTAAATATGCGTCCTAGCTTCGCCTCTTTATATATTTACATTCTATTTTTTGTTATACTTAACCGCCGTCTCCCGCGTTAGTGAGGTAGCGCAAGGAAACAAAAAAGGAATGGCCCAACCCACCAACATATACATGTATATACATAAAGGCCCACACACGCACATATACATACATCTACTTTTCAACGCATACATGCATATACATACATAGATATATACATATATACACATGTACATATCCATACTTGTCGCCTTAATTCATTCCGTCGCCACCCCGCCATACATGAAATAGCATTCCTCTCCCCCCTTCCAGCAAGGTAGTACCAGGAACAGACAAAAAAGGCCACATTCGTTCACACTCAGTCTCTAGCTGTCATGTGTAATGCAAAAACCACAGTTCCCTTTCCACATCCAGGCCCCACAAAACATTCCATGGTTTACCCCAAACGCTTCACATGCCTTGGTTTAATCCATTGACAGCACATTCGACCCTGGTATACCACATCGTTCTAATTCACTCTGTTCCTTGCACGCCTTTCTCCCTTCTGTATGTCAGGCCTCGATCGCTCAAGATCTTTTTCACTTCATCCTTCCACCTCCATTCTGGTCTCCCGCTTCTTCTTCCTCCACCTGTGACACATATATTCTCTTTGTCAATCTTTCCTCACTCATTCTGTCCACGTGACCAACCATTTCAACACACCTTCTTCTGCTTTCTCAACTACGCTCTTTTTGTTACCACACATCTCTCTATCCCTTTCATTATTTACTCGATCAAACCACCTCACAGCACATATTGTCCTCAAACATTTCATTTCCAACACATCCACCTTCCTCCGCACAATCCTATCTATAGCCCATGCCTCGATACCATATAACATTGTTGGAACCACTATTCCTTCAGACATACCCATTTTTGCTCTCCGAAATAACGTTCTCGCTTCCCAAACATTCTTCAACAGTCCCAGAACCTTCACCCCCTCCCCAATCCTGTGACTCACTTCCGCTTCCATTTTTCTCCAGTCAAACTCACCTTCCATTTAACCTGTCCCTCAACCATACTGTACCTAATAACCTTGCTCTCATTCACATTTACTCTAAGCTTTCTTCTATCACACACTTTACCAAACTCAGTCACTAGCTTCTGCAGTTTCTCATCAGAATCAGCCACCAGCTCTGTATCATCAGCGAGCGACAGCTGACTCACTTCCCAAGCCCTCTCATCCACAACAGACTGCATATTTGCCTCCTCTCCAAAACTCTTGCATTCACCTCCTTAACAACCCCATTCATAAATAAATTAATCAACTCTGGAAATATCACACACCCCTGCCGCAAACCAACATTGACTATAACCAATCACTTTCCCCTCATCCTACTTGTACACATGCCTTACATTCTCGATAAAACCTCTTCACTGCTTCTAGCACCTTACCTCTCACACCAAATAATCTTAATACCTTCCACAGAGCATCTCTATCAACTCTATCGTATGCTTTCTCCAGATCCATAAATGCTACATGCAAATCCATCTATTTTTCTAAGTATTTCTCTCATACATTCTTCAAAGCATACACCTGATCCACACATCCTCTACCACTTCTGAAACCATACTGCTCTTCCCTCTCAGTCAATACCCTCCCATATAGTTTCCCAGGAATACTCAACAAACTTATACCTCTGTAATTTGAACATTCACCTTTATCCCCTTTGCATTTATACAATGGCACTATGCATGCATTTCGCCGATCCTCATTTACTTCACCGTGAACTATATATTTACTGAATACTCTCGCCCAACCAGTCAACAACACAGTCACCCCCTTTTTTTAATGAATTCCACTGCAATACCATTCAAACCCGCCGCCTTGCCGGTTTCATCTTTCGCAAAGCTTTCACTACCTCATCTCTGTTTACCAAACCATTCTCCCTGACCCTATCAATTTGCACACCACCTCGACCAAAGCACCCTATATCTGCCACTCTATCATCAGACACATTCAACGAATCTTAAAAATAATCACTCCATATCCTTCTCACATCACTACTTCTTGTTATTACCTCCCCATTTTCCCCCTTCACCGATGTTCCTATTTGTTCTCTTGTCTTACGCACTTTATTTACCTCCTTCCAAAACATCTTTTTATTCTATTTTATCCCTGGAAAGAGGGGAGAAAGAATACTTCCCACGTATTATCCGCGTGTCGTAGGCGACTAAAGGGGACGGGAGCGGGGGGGGGCTAGAAACCCTACCCTCCTTGTATTTTAGCATTTTAAAAGGGGAAACGGAAGAAGTAGTCATTCGGGGAGTGCTCATCCTCCTCGAAGGTTCAGATTGGGGTGTCTAAATGTGTTTGAATGTTACCAAGATGAGAAAAAAGTGGAGATAGGTAGTATGTTTGAGGAAAGGAACGTAGATGTTTTGGTTTTGAGTGAAACGAAACTCAAGAGTAAAGGGGAAGAGTGGTTTGAGAATGTATTGGGAATAAAGTCACGTGTTGGTGAGAGGACAAGAGCAAAGGAAGGAGTAGCACTACTTCTGAAGCAGAAGTTGTGGGAGTATGTGATAGAGTGTAAGAAAGTAAACTTTAGATTGATATGGGTAAAACTGAAAGTGCATGGAGAGAGATGGGTGATTATTGGTACCTATGCACCTGGTCATGAGAAGAAAGATCATGAGAGGCAAGTGTTTTGGGAGCAGCTGAGTGAGTGTGTTAGTAGCTTTGACGCATGAGACCAGGTTATAGTGATGGGTGATTTGAATGCAAAGGTGAGTAATGTAGCAATTGAGGGTATAATTGGTGTAGATGGGGTGTTCAGTGTTGTAAATGGAAATGGTGAAGAGCTGGCAGATTTGTGTGCTGTAAGCGGACTGGTGATTGGGAGTACCTGGTTTAAAAAAAGAGATATACATACGTAAGTATGTAGGAGAGATGACCAGAGAGCGTTATTGGGTTACGTGTTAATTAATAGGCGCGTGAAATAGAGACTTCTGGATGTTAATGTGCTGAGAGGGGCAACTAGAGGGATGTCTTATCATTATCTTGTGTAGGCAAAGGTGAGGATTTATAGAGATTTTCAGGAAAGAAGAATGTTGGGGTGAAGAGAGTGGTGAGAGTAAGTGAGCTTGGAAAGGAGACTTGTGTGAGGAAGTGCCAGGAGAGATTTACTGCAGAATGGAGAAAGGTGAGAGCAAATGACATGAGGGATTGGAGTGGCGGAGGAATGGGATGTATTTAGGGAAGCAGTGATGGCTTGCACAAAAGATGCCCGTGGCATGAGAAAAGTAGGAGATGGACAGATTAGAAATGGTAGTGAGTGGTGGTATGTAGAAGTAAGATTGTTAGTGAAAGAGAACAGAGAGGCATTTGGACGATTTTTGCAGGAAAATAGTGCAAATGACTGGGAGATGTATAAAAGAAAGAGGCAGGAGGTCAAGAGAAAGGTGCAAGAGGTGAAAAAGAGGGCAATTGAGGGTTGGGATGAGAGAGTATCATTTTTATATATATATATATATATATATATATATATATATATATATATATATATATATATATATATATATATTATATATATATATTTCCATATTTTCACCTCCAATTTGTTGTGTGAGGCGGTTTGATCGAGTAAGTAATGAAAGGGTAAGAGAGATGTGTGGTACTAAAAAGAGTGTGTTTGAGAGAGCAGAAGAGGGTGAATTGAAATGGTTTAGTCACATGGAGAGACTGAGTGAGGAAAAATTGTCAAAGAGGATATATGTGTCAGAGGTGGAGGGAACTAGGGGAAGTGGGAGACCAAATTGGAGGTGGAAGGATGAAGTGAAAAAGATTTTGAGCGATCAGGGCCTGAATACACAGGAGGGTGAAAGGCGTGCAAGGAATAGAGTGAATTGGAACGATGTGGTATACCGGGGTCGACGTGCTGTCAATGGATTGAACCAAGGTATGTGAAGCGTCTGTGGTAAACCATGGAAAGTTGTGTGGGGCCTGGATGTGGAAAGGGAGCTGTGGTTTCGGTGCATTATACATGACAGATAGAGACTGAGTGTGAACAAATGTGGCCTTTGTTGTCTTTTCCTAGCGCTACCTGGCACACATGAGGGGGAGGGGGTTGTTATTTCATGTGTGGCGAGGTGGCGATGGGAATGAATAAAGGCAGACAGTATGAATTATGTACATGTGTATATATGTATATGTCTGTGTGTGTATATATATGTATACGTTGAGATGTATAGGTATGTATATTTGCGTGTGTGGACGTGTATGTATATACATGTGTATGTGGGTGGGTTGGGCCATTCTTTCGTCTGTTTCCTTGCGCTATCCTCGCTAACGCGGGAGACGGCGACAAAGCAAAATAAATAAATATGTATCGGCAGTTTTGATGCAATGGATCGAATCTTGATGCTAGTGGGTCTGAACGCACGAATGGTTGACGCATGAGGGTATGATTAATGGTATAACTGGAGGTTCATGGGTTCTGTTGTGTCAGTAGAAATGGGGAAGAGCTTCCTAGGGTGTGTGCTGAGAGAGGGTTGGTAATTGGTAGTAATGCTTGGTTTAGGAAGGCGCATACATAAATCTACATGGGCGTGTGGGGGATGGGGGTCAGCGGGCATTATTGTATTATGTGGTAATTGACAGGCGTGAGGAGGAGAGGTTATTGGTCATGAAATATAAACGTGCGGGGAGGCGCTTAGTTATTAGCTTGGGATGAACGTTTGTGGTGGTTTTAAGAAAAGAGAAAGTGACATACTTGTGAAAGAAGTGGCGAAAGTTTGTGAGTGTGTTCAAGACACCCGTGTGCAGCGATGCCATGGAAGGTAGAATGCAGAGTCAAAGACGTTGAGACTTGAGTGAGTTTTAAGGGAAATATAGAGAATAGGAAAGGAATAGAAGCTACTTATGGAAGCATTTTACAGTGTGGAGTATGGCTTTTCAGAAAGGATAGTGTGCGGTGAGATGAGGAAGCTAATTTGTTAGTGAGAGATGAAAGAGAGATGCTTGGACAATACCTGTGGGGGAAGGAGTGCGAGTGATTTAGGAGGCGAAAGCGGGGCAAGATAGCGGTATGAGAGCTGAAAAAGAGGACGAATGAGAGATAAAGTGAGAGAACATCGATGGAGTCCAGACAGAGAGAGAAAAATTGAACGTTTTTGGAAGAAGATGAAGGGAGTGAGGAGAACAAGAAAACAAAAGAAGACAGTGGTAAATGGCAAAGAAGAGGTGAGAAAGAGATGGAGTGAGTCTTTTGAAGGTATTTTGAATTTTTTACATGACAGGATGTGTTGTTTTGGGGATAAAGTGGCATGCAAAATGATGCAAGTCCTGATGAAAAGTGTGGTGAAAAGATCGGAGGTAGTGAAAGCCTTGCGTAAGATGAAGTGCAGCAAAACGGCATGAATGGATGGGATTACAGCTGAGGTTCATAAGAAGGTTGGTGACAATGTTGGCGATGGATAAGTCAAGCAGTTCATCATCTATACGGATGAAGGTGAAGTGCCCGAGGACTGGCAGAATGCATGTATAGTGACTTTATACAAAACTAGGGGAACAAAGTTGAATACGCGAATTACAGAGGCATAACTCAATTTAGGGATGATTCCAAGGGTGGTGGAATGCACAAAACATATGTTGCTTCAGGAGAGGTAGAGGATGTGTGGACCAAATGTTTGCTTTGAAAACTGACGTAAAAGTATTCAAGAGTGGAATGCCTGTGGAGGTTATGGATATGTAGAAAGTGTATACGAGAGGAATGACAAAAAGG
This sequence comes from Panulirus ornatus, assembly GCF_036320965.1. Classification (NCBI taxonomy): domain Eukaryota; kingdom Metazoa; phylum Arthropoda; class Malacostraca; order Decapoda; family Palinuridae; genus Panulirus; species Panulirus ornatus. The sequence continues at coordinate 4,090,267 of NC_092241.1, read as the reverse complement.
CCATATGGAGGCTACTACGAATGTATAGGTTGATAAAAGAGTAAGTCGTGTGAAGAAAAAGGAAAGAAGTCTGATGAGTGGTTCCAGGTGCAGGGTGGGTCCGAGTCAAGGGTGTGTAATGTCACCATGGCTGCTTAGTCTGTTTACGAACGGGTTGATGAAGAAGATGAGTGAATATAAGAATCGCCGAGCAAGGGGCATGTGTACGGTATTCAAAAGATTGGGGTGGGGGGGGGGGGGGGGGGAATGAGATGGCAGGTGAATCAGCTGTTGTTTGCAGATGATAAATCGCTGGTGGAGACTCCAGAGAGGAGCCCCAGAAAATGGTTGGCTGGAAGAACATGTGAAAGAGAGTTAAAAAGAAAGTAATGTGGTTCTGGGAGATGATTGGATGGACCTAGCGTAAGTTTGCATGTAGAGGACCTGGAGGAAGTAGAGTGCTTTAAGTACCTTGGGATGAACGTGGCAGTAGATGGAAGGGTAATGGTTGAAGTCAGTCATAGTTTGGCAGCAAGTGGGGTGGAGTTTTTGGGTGCATTAAAAAGCCCTTGTAAGGAAGGGCAACACAGGTATGTTTGATGGTATGGTAGTCCCGACGGTGCTGTATGGATGTGAGTCTTGGGCTATGAACACATGAAAAAAAAGTAGAAGGTGGACGTGTTGGAGATGATATGCCAAGAGGACAGGCAATATGTGGTTTGAGGAGCGTTAATCGTAGATGGAATACGAGAAGGGTGTAATGGTAAGGATAGTCTGACCGAGAGAGTTGACTAGTGTTTGTGTTGAATTGGATCGAAGGTAAGGAGATGAGTGGAGAATGACAAAGGGGACCCACGTGTCAGAAGTGGTGGTGGGTGGTGGGAGGGGTGGGATAGGGAGAGGCGAGATCGCAAAGGTGATGGAAGAATGGAATGAAGGGTTCTTTTGGGGTACTTGGGCCTTAGCATTCAGGAGGGTGAGAGGCCTCCATGCGATAGGATGAAGTTGGATAGAAGTGGTATGTAGGGGGTTAACGCCCCGTCGGTGGATTGAACCAGGATGTATGAAGTGGTCAAGGTAGCCATGGAACATTGTGTGGGGCATGACTCTTGGCTCGCTACAGCATAGCTAGGGAGTGGCTGTTTGCAAGTGAGGCCGTTTCATGATTGTTCCTGAAACCGCCTCGCTAAGACGGGAGAGGGGACAACTTCTTCTTCTTCTTCTTCTTCTTCTTCTTCTTCTTCTTCTTCTTCCATTATCATCATCATTACCATATCATTGATGCCTTTTGTCATAACTTTCGCTGTTATTTTTTTAATCTATTGTTTTCCCGCTGTTGTTGCTGACGCTGTTTTAGTCTATTCATGTTAGCTCCTGATTCCGCCGAGGATGATAATGATGTAGGCTCTTGTATTTGTTGTCTCTTGCTTCCTCCATTACAGTTGCTGTTCCGTGCTGTTGGCTGCTGCTGCTGCTGCTGCTGCTCGTTTCTGCAGTGTTACCACGATCTTACTGCTGATGCTGTTGTTGCTTTCTCTGCTGTTGTTACTGCTGCTATTGTTACTTTTGCTACTGTCACTAACGTTGTTACTGTTGTTGCTTCTGTCGCTGCAAATTTCGTTTCTTTTGCTGCGACTGTCACAATTCCTGCTGTTGTTGTTGCTGCTTCAGCTGTCTTGGCTGCTGTTGTTGCTGCTGCTTCAGCTGTCTTGACTGCTGTTGTTGCTGCTGCTTCAGCTGTCTTGGCTGCTGTTGTTGCTGCTGCTTCAGCTGTCTTGGCTGCTGTTGTTGCTGCTGCTTCAGCTGTCTTGACTGCTGTTGTTGCTGCTGCTTCAGCTGTCTTGGCTGCTGTTGTTGCTGCTGCTTCAGCTGTCTTGGCTGCTGTTGTTGCTGTTGCTTCAGCTGTCTTGACTGCTGTTGTTGCTGCTGCTTCAGCTGTCTTGACTGCTGTTGTTGCTGCTGCTTCAGCTGTCTTGACTGCTGTTGTTGCTGCTGTTGTTGTGATTAATGCTGTTGCTGCTGCTACTGTTGATAATGAGGCTGCCCCTGTTGCCGCTCTCGCAAGGGATGTGTAGAATGTGGCATATTTACGTGAGATGTTGAGTGAGACACCACTTAGTAGTGGATGGAGAACTGCACAATATCTACTTGATATCAGAAAAGGCAAAAAGTTAACCATTATGTCTACTAGGTAAAAGAAGGAAGTTTATGTGTGGATGAGGCCTCCTAAATGAAGATACAAGTAACCTGACGAGGGTAAAACTCTGGATGGTTTCCATAGTTGATGAAATTAATTGAGAAATTCTTGGTCCCGGTAGGAAAGGAGTTGTGAATGATCGTAGGGGAATATGGTGAGCAGGAAACTCCTCCCTTCCTTTGCTATTACTTTCCGAAAGAAGGAGGAGACGAAAGGAACTAAGCGATAATTCAGTATCCGAGGTTCATTCGCCCATTTCTTACGCTACCTTGCTAAGGCAGGAAACAGTGAACAGGTGCAAAAAGAGGTAAGCATGTGCAGATGAGCGTAAGATAGAGTGGTAGAAAGATACGAGGATTATATCTTATGGTATCAGACGGGCAGGCAGGATTTTGGTCAGGAATAAAAAGCAGTTATGGGAATCATAGTTTCTCCTTGATGTTAGTCAAGACTCACCCTTGGAAAAAAAAGGAGATATGTGAAGCAGGGTTCAGGGCAGACAGATAAGATGATACGAGTATATTTTATGGTATTAGACGGGCAGGAAGGATATATAAAGGAGGGGAGGAAAAAAGGTGATGGGAATCATACTCTTCTCTTTGAGTATGTTAGCCGAGACCCAGCTGGGGGAAAAAGAAAGAGCCTGGAGACTTTGGTGACATATTGAGCAAGATAGACAGGGAAGAGAGGGAGATCATGGAATGTGTGTGGAGTGCTAGAGGCATAAGGCTGGCTGCTGGAGTGCCGCAGTGGAAGGATTCTGGGTGACTAGAAGGTGCAAGTAGCGATGTAAGGATTGAGAAGATGTGTATTTCTCTATATTTGATCAGCTTTTCTTTTTTTTTTCAATTTTAGACAAGAAATGAAATTTATTGAGTATAATTACAAGTGGGAGGATTGAATGAAAGGGATGGGACAGAGTGGAGGTTGGGAACCTGTCGTCTGTCCATGGTGCAGTAGTTACACGGTTTGTCTTCGGAGGGACGCTGTATGTGGCGAAGGAGAGCTGAACACTGACCAAGAAAACGAAGGCTGAATGACGGAAGGGAGGTGAGCGAAGGTAGCCAGGTCTCGCGATTATGACACTTGCTCTGTGTGAATCTAAACTGATTAAGGAGGGTGCTGGCGCTCCTGTTGTTGCGGTGACTGTGTTAGTACGGATAGCTTTATGGAGTATGGTTAACGTCAGGGGGAGAGAGATATCATGGGAACAGTGAGACGAGGAAATACAGGGAGACAGGACGAGAGTCAGAAGGTGTGGTGAAGAGGAGTTGTGAGGAATTATGCCACGCCACTCCATCAGTGAGAGCAAGTACGATGTAGTCCGTAGTAAACGATGGGCTAATGGAGTCCGATGGATGAGACGGACTCTTTCACCTGGTGGATGTGGGGGTTGCCAGACTGGGGATCAGGGAGGAGGTGATGAGAAGCGACGGTGAAGGATGGAATTAATTGGGACGAGTGTTGAGGCCCCCTCTCTCCCCTCTGCATATTTAAGACAGCCACGCCGCACCTCAGCACTCCACGGTATTATCTGTTAAGATGAGAGGTTCAGACGCTTGGCTAGACCACTAGTGTGAAGAATGAGTCGCGGTGGCTCGCTCTCTGGGTCTTGGCGGAGGTGTGAGTCACAGTGGCTCGCTCTGTGGGTCTTGATGAAGGCATGTGTCACGGTGGCTCGCTCTGTGAGTCTTGATGAAGGCATGTGTCACGGTGGCTCGTTCTGTGGGTCTTGATGAAATGGAGTCATTGTGGCACTAGTGTCATTATGGCATTCTGTGGGTCTTGTTGAAGGAGTGAGTCATAGTGGCGCACTCGGTGGGTCTTGCTGAAGGGGTGAATTTCAAATGTTTTCTCTGTGGGTCTTGGTGAAGGGATGAGTCACAGCAGCTCGTTCTGTGGGTCTTGGTGAAGGCATGTGTCACGGTGACTCGTTCTGTGGGTCTCGGTGAACGCATGAGTCACAGCGGCTCGCTCTGTGGGTCTTGGTGAAGACATGTGTCACAGTGGCTCGCTCTGTGGGTCTTGGTGAAGGGATGAGTCACAGCAGCTCGCTCTGTGGGTCTTGGTGAAGGCATGTGTCACGGTGACTTGTTCTGTGGGTCTCGGTGAACGCATGAGTCACGGCGGCTCGCTCTGTGGGTCTTGGTGAAGACATGTGTCACAGTGGCTCGCTCTGTGGGTCTTGGTGAAGGCATGTGTCACAGTGGCTCGCTCTGTGGGTCTTGGTGAAGGCATGTGTCACGGTGGCTTGCTCTGTGGATCTTGGTGAAGGCATGTGTCACAGTGGCTCGCTCTGTGGGTCTTGGTGAAGACATGTGTCACGGTGGCTCGCTCTGTGGGTCTTGGTGAAGGCATGTGTCACGGTGGCTCGTTCTGTGGGTCTTGGTGAAGGCATGTGTCACGGTGGCTCGCTCTGTGGGTCTTGGTGAAGGCATGTGTCACGGTGGCTCGCTCTGTGGGTCTTGGTGAAGGCATGTGTCACGGTGGCTCGCTCTGTGGGTCTTGGTGAAGGCATGTGTCACGGTGGCTTGCTTTATGAATTCTTTTGAAGTGTTGGTGGTAAGTGGTATTAGAAGGAGGAGCTGCTAGCAGTAAGGGGTGTTAGGGGGAGGCTGTCGCTAATAGTAAAGGGTGATGTTTGTACTAAGGGGGGATACCGGGAAGATGCTGCTAGTAACAGGTGGAAATAAAGGGATTGCTGCTAGTACCAAGAAGTAAGGGGGATATTGCTGCTAGTATTGGAATGAAAAAAGAGGGAGAGTGATGCTAGCACGGGGAAAAATAATGAGATTACTGCTAGTATCAGGGTGAAATGAGGGGGATATTACTAGTAGTGCCAGAGAGAAATAAGGGGAGATTTCTGGTGGTATCAGAGAGAAATACTGGGGAGATTAATATCACTATCAGGGAGAATTAACGAGGAGATTGCTGCTAGCGTGCTGCTTGTACTGGGGAGAAATAAGGGGAGATTACCGCTAATATCAGGGAGAAATAAGCGGGGATCGCTGTTAATACCAGGGAGAAATAAGGAGGATGATAGTAGTAATATCTTGGAGAAATTAAAAGGAGATTGCTGCTAGTACCGGAGAAAATAAGAGGGAGATTACTGCTAGTATTAGAGAGAAACCGGTAAGGAAAAGGGGTTTGGCTCAGGGGGATACCGGTAGGGAAAAGGGGTTTTAACAAGTGATGGGAGATCAGGGGTGTTGTAGGAGGTACTGGGAGTAGGTGGAAGTGAGGCACGGTAGTGATGATATGAGTATTATACACGAAGAGTTGCCTCTGGAGTCAGACGATACTGGAAGACATTGTTGGTAATAAAGGGCTTTAGCGGGGGTGATGGTGGAGGCGGTAAGAGGCAGGGCTGATAAGTGTTTAAGGTCGTGTCAAAGGTCAGAGGGCAGCAGGAGGGATGAACTAAACGCGTTATTAGGGAGATGGTTAGGGGTCGTAAATACAGTCTTTATTCAGGACGATGGGCAAATGTGGGACGATGATGAAGGTAAGTGGGAGAGAGTGAGCGAGTGTGTGGATGAGTTTGGGTCGTTAGTCATTACACGGAGAAGTAGATGAGTATTAGGCGAGGTTGATGGTTTAATAGTGAGTAGGGAAGACGTGTGGCAAGGATAGAAAGCTAGTGAGAGAGCATTAGGCGAGTGGCAGAGGAAAGAAAGGCAATGGTGAGAGATAGTGAGGGAGTGTGGACGAGGGAGAAGGGGAACTAGTTAATGGAGCTGGGTGTTTAACGAGGGTGAGGGGTCACACGTGAGGGCAGGGGGCCAGGTGAGAGCGTACCGTACTGCTAAGGGAGAGGGAGTGAGGAGGGAGAGAGTCTTTGGTGAAGAGAGAGAAGGTTAAGACAAAGAAGAGAGAAAGAAGACGTCTTGCCTTCTTGATACTGAAGTAGTATTGGATCTGCAGCTCACCATGATAGGGTTTCCAGATGCTAGTGTGTGGCGAAGCAGAGGTATCTGGGGGTAGAGACTTATCATGCCCTTCTGATATTGGATCACCTGTTCACTAGGACCTTAGTTTTGCCTCTGTCGCACCTGACAGCACCTCCAGGGATGGGGACTTCCCACAAGGTCTCTACCAGGATTGTTTCTCCGGACGACTAGGCACATCCAGGTCCTGAGAACCTGGCAGACCCAGTATCCCTCCACCACCAGGAGGGAGCCTCATCTCCACCTGCATACCACTGGTAATCCGACTTTGGTTGTAAGCGCTAATCGCAGAAATGGATTGTTGGTTGGTCAGTTGGGATTTTAGGCACCCTCCAACTACCAGGGTCGTTCTCAACATCAGCCTGTAACTATCAGGGTCGTTCTCAACATTAACCTGTAACTACCAGGGTCGTTCTTAACATAAGCCTGTAACTACCAGGGTCGTTCTCAACATTAACCTGTAACTACCAGGGTCGTTCTCAGAATCAACCTGTAACTACCAGGGTCGTTCTCAACATCAACCTGTAACTACCAGGGTCGTTCTCAACATTAACCTGTAACTACCAGGGTCGTTCTTAACATTAACCTGTAACTACCAGGGTCGTTCTTAACATTAACCTGTAACTACCAGGGTCGTTCTTAACATCAGCCTGTAACTACCAGGGTCGTTCTCAACATTAACCTGTAACTACCAGGGTCGTTCTCAACATTAACCTGTAACTACCAGGGTCGTTCTTAACATTAACCTGTAACTACCAGGGTCGTTCTTAACATCAGCCTGTAACTACCAGGGTCGTTCTCAACATTAACCTGTAACTACCAGGGTCGTTCTTAACATTAACCTGTAACTACCAGGGTCGTTCTTAACATCAGCCTGTAACTACCAGGGTCGTTCTCAACATTAACCTGTAACTACCAGGGTCGTTCTTAACATTAACCTGTAACTACCAGGGTCGTTCTTAACATTAACCTGTAACTACCAGGGTCGTTCTCAACATTAACCTGTAACTACCAGGGTCGTTCTTAACATTAACCTGTAACTACCAGGGTTGTTCTCAACATTAACCTGTAACTACCAGGGTCGTTCTTAACATTAACCTGTAACTACCAGGGTCGTTCTTAACATTAACCTGTAACTACCACGGTCGTTCACAACATTAACCTGTAACTACCAGGGTCGTTCTCAACATTAACCTGTAACTACCAGGGTCGTTCTCAACATTAACCTGTAACTACCAGGGTCGTTCTCAACATTAACCTGTAACTACCAGGGTCGTTCTTAACATTAACCTGTAACTACCAGGGTCGTTCTTAACATTAACCTGTAACTACCAGGGTCGTTCTTAACATTAACCTGTAACTACCAGGGTCGTTCTTAACATTAACCTGTAACTACCAGGGTCGTTCTCAACATTAACCTGTAACTACCAGGGTCGTTCTTAACATTAACCTGTAACTACCAGGGTCGTTCTCAACATTAACCTGTAACTACCAGGGTCGTTCTTAACATTAACCTGTAACTACCAGGGTCGTTCTTAACATTAACCTGTAACTACCAGGGTCGTTCTTAACATTAACCTGTAACTATCAATCTATCAGAAACACTTGGCCACCTTCTTCAGGCGATTAAGATTAATTCTAAGCCCACATAGCCTCACCATGTGAGAGAGTATGTGGTCTGGTAGTGTGGCCCAAACATTATAGCGAATGATCGAGAAACGCACGTCCCTATTATCATTTGTATGCCATAAGGTTTCTGTTTAGCATTAACAGAAAACCGGAACCCTCCGTGTTCGTATTTAGAAAACCATTGTTTCGTGTGCGCAGTGAGTAGGTCGCTCATATCTACACTGGGAAATCAACCGCACGACACACATGGCTGGCCAACCCTGTGTTATGTTGTGGCTCCACCGTGTTGGACACAGTCTCCCGACCCGATCATTGTGAAGTGATAATCAGCTATCGTTATTATATCGTTATTGTGAAGTGATAATCAGCTATCGTTATTATATCGTTATTGTGAAGTGATAATCAGCTATCGTTGTTATATCGTTATTGTGAAGTGATAATCAATTATCGTTATTGTGAAGTGATAATCAATTATCGTTATTGTGAAGTGATAATCAGTTATCGTTATTATGTCGTTATTGTGAAGTGATAATCAGTTATCGTTATTGTGAAGTGATAATCAGCTATCGTTATTATATCGTTATTGTGAAGTGATAATCAGTTATCGTTATTATATCGTTATTGTGAAGTGATAATCAGCTATCGTTGTTATATCGTTATTGTGAAGTGATAATCAATTATCGTTATTGTGAAGTGATAATCAGTTATCGTTATTATATCGTTATTGTGAAGTGATAATCAGCTATCGTTGTTATATCGTTATTGTGAAGTGATAATCAATTATCGTTATTGTGAAGTGATAATCAGTTATCGTTATTATATCGTTATTGTGAAGTGATAATCAGTTATCGTTTTTATATCGTTATTGTGAAGTGATAATCAGTTATCGTTATTGTGAAGTGATAATCAGTTATCGTTATTATATCGTTATTGTGAAGTGATAATCAGTTATCGTTATTATATCGTTATTGTGAAGTGATAATCAATTATCGTTATTATATCGTTATTGTGAAGTGATAATCAGCTATCGTTATTATATCGTTATTGTGAAGTGATAATCAGCTATCGTTATTATATCGTTATTGTGAAGTGATAATCAGTTATCGTTATTATATCGTTATTTCCACTTCCATGACCGAACTTCTTATAAGGTCTGTGACAGTGGCTCTGACACCAGGACTGTGGTTGTGACACCAGGACTGTGGTTGTCACACCAGGACTGTGGTTGTCACACCAGGACTGTGGTTGTCACACCAGGACTGTGGTCGTCACACCAGGACTGTGGTTGTCACACCAGGACTGTGGTTGTCACACCAGGACTGTGGTTGTCACACCAGGACTGTGGTTGTCACACCAGGACTGTGGTTGTCACACCAGGACTGTGGTTGTCACACCAAGACTGTGGTTGTCACACCAGGACTGTGGTTGTCACACCAGGACTGTGGTTGTGACACCAGGGCTGTGGTTGTCACACCAGGACTGTGGTTGTGACACCAGGACTGTGGTTGTCACACCAGGACTGTGGTTGTCACACCAGGACTGTGGTTGTCACACCAGGACTGTGGTTGTGACACCAGGGCTGTGGTTGTCACACCAGGACTGTGGTTGTCACACCAGGACTGTGGTTGTGACACCAGGGCTGTGGTTGTCACACCAGGACTGTGGTTGTCACACCAGGACTTTGGTTGTGACACCAGGGCTGTGGTTGTCACACCAGGACTGTGGTTGTCACACCAAGACTGTGGTTGTCACACCAGGACTGTGGTTGTCACACCAGGACTGTGGTTGTCACACCAGGACTGTGGTTGTCACACCAGGGCTGTGGTTGTCACATCAGGGCTGTGGTTGTCACACCAAGACTGTGGTTGTCACACCAAGACTGTGGTTGTCACACCAGGACTGTGGTTGTCACACCAGGACTGTGGTTGTCACATCAGGGCTGTGGTTGTCACACCAAGACTGTGGTTGTCACACCAAGACTGTGGTTGTCACACCAGGACCGTGGTTGTCACACCAGGGCTGTGGTTGTCACACCAGGACTGTGGTTGTCACACCAGGACTGTGGTTTTGGCGACCATGAGTTTGATGCAAATCTATTTTGGTTTTGGCGACCATAAGTTTGATGCAAATCTATTTTGGTTGTGACGTTTTGGTTGTGACGCTTCGTATGTGGCTATAATCTCAAAAAATATAGCTATGACGTCACGACTGATTTTAAAGACGATGATCTGATTCTTAAGCGAAGATTGTGACCAGCAAGCTGTGTTGTTGCTGAGCCTCCGTGGTGTAGAGGTTACCGTTACTGACCGTAACCCATTCACGGGCCGCCCAGGGTCGAGTGCATGGGTTCGAATCCTGGTTACAGTAGTCGGGGTACAGTTAACCCAGCTGTTCATCCACTCTGACGAGTTGGTCGGTGAAATGAGTATCTGGCTCATGCTAGAGTATATATATATATACATATATACTGTGTGTGTGTGTGTGTGTGTGTATTTTTTTTTTTCCAAAAGAAGGAACAGAGAAGGGGGCCAGGTGAGGATTTCCCTCAAAGGCCCAGTCCTCTGTTCTTAATGCTACCTCGCTAACGCGGGAAATGGCGAATGGTATGAAAAAAAAAAAAATATATATATATATATATATATATATATATATATATATATATATATATATATATTTTTTTTTTTTTTGTCGTTGTCTCCCGCGTTTGCGAGGTAGCGCAAGGAAACAGACGAAAGAAATGGCCCAACCCACCCCATACACATGTATATACATACGTCCACACACGCAAATATACATACCTACACAGCTTTCCATGGTTTACCCCAGACGCTTCACATGCCCTGATTCAATCCACTGACAGCACGTCAACCCCGGTATACCACATCGCTCCAATTCACTCTATTCCTTGCCCTCCTTTCACCCTCCTGCATGTTCAGGCCCCGATCACACAAAATCTTTTTCACTCCATCTTTCCACCTCCAATTTGGTCTCCCACTTCTCCTCGTTCCCTCCACCTCCGACACATATATCCTCTTGGTCAATCTTTCCTCACTCATTCTCTCCATGTGCCCAAACCACTTCAAAACACCCTCTTCTGCTCTCTCAACCACGCTCTTTTTATTTCCACACATCTCTCTTACCCTTACGTTACTTACTCGATCAAACCACCTCACACCACACATTGTCCTCAAACATCTCATTTCCAGCACATCCATCCTCCTGCGCACCACTCTATCCATAGCCCACGCCTCGCAACCATACAACATATATATATATATATATATATATATATATATATATATATATATATATATATATATATATCCCTGGGGGTAGGGGAGAAAGAATACTTCCCACGTATTCCCTGCGTGTCGTAGAAGGCGACTAAAAGGGAAGGGAGCGGGGGGCTGGAAATCCTCCCCTCTCGTTTTCTTTTAATTTTCCAAAAGAAGGAACAGAGAAGGGGGCCAGGTGAGGATATTCCCTCAAAGGCCCAGTCCTCTGTTCTTAACGCTACCTCGCTATTGCGGGAAATAGCGAATAGTATGAAAAAAAAAAAAAAATACCGTTTATGAGATGGCCTTGATTAGGGCCTCATCTATACGTACCTTCTCAGCTAACATAAGATAACAAGCCAGTATTTTGATTATAGAAGTAATAACCTGGTTGTTATTCTAAGATTATGATTATGAAGCTGATAATCTGGTTGTTAATCTAAGATAGTGATTATAGAACTAACAACCCGGTGGTTATGCTGGGATTGTGATTATAATGCTAATGATCTGGTTGTTAATCTAAGATTGTGATCCTAACGTTAAAACTCTGGTTGTTAAACTGGGGTTGTGATTATAAAGCTAATAACCTGGTTGTTAAGCTGGGATTGTGGTTATAAAGCTAATAACCTGGTTGTTAAGCTGGGGTTGTGGTTATAAAGCTAATAACCTGGTTGTTAAGCTGGGATTGTGATTATAAAGCTAATAACCTGGTTGTTAAGCTGGGATTGTGATTATAAAGCTAATAATCTGGTTGTTAAGCTGGGGTTGTGGTTATAAAGCTAATAACCTGGTTGTTAAGCTGGGATTGTGATTATAAAGCTAATAACCTGGTTGTTAAGCTGGGGTTGTGGTTATAAAGCTAATAATCTGGTTGTTAAGCTGGGGTTGTGGTTATAAAGCTAATAATCTGGTTGTTAAGCTAGGATTGTGTTTATAAAGCTAATAATCTGGTTGTTAAGCTAGGATTGTGGTTATAAAGCTAAAAATCTGGTTGTTAAGCTAGGATTGTGTTTATAAAGCTAATACTAAGGTTATTGATCTTGGACGCGCGATTAAAGAGCCAATCGTATGGTTCTCAAGCGATGGTTTTCACCATAAAGCCATGTTGTTGTTAAGCCAGTATTGTGTTATAAAGCAAATACTCTGGTTGTAATCTTGGACTGTGGTTTGGAAGCCAGTTATAATGGTTCTTAATCCAGGGTTGTAATCATAAAGTCTTGTTGTTAAGCCAGAATTGTGATTACATAGCCAGTACTCTGGGTGTTTAGCTTGGGTTATAATTACGGAGCCAAGGCAGTATTAGGGAGAGGCTAGACTGTTGTCGTAAAGGCAGGGTTGTGATAATAAAGCCATGAGTATGTTTGTAAAGGAGTTTTGAACACCCAGGAGTAGGGTTATGACGACAATTATGGGGTTATGACACGACAGTTAGGTTGAAAGCCAGTTATATGACCAACGGCTTCGTTTAACAACACCTTGATTCGAGTCACGACGTAAAGAATGTGGGTTATGTCAAAAAGATTGTGACGTGAAGATTGTACTCACGACACGAGAAATGCGGTTATAACACCAAGATTGTAGGTGCATCGCTAAGATAAGGGGGTTGTAGCAGTAACACTGGGATTAAAACACGAAGGATGGGGTTGTAACAACAAGTGTTGGGTTGTAACACTAAGGATGGGGTTGTGATGCTAAGACTTGTTTTGTAACACCAAGTTTGGCGTTGTAACACCAAAACTGGGGTTGTAACACCAAGACTGGGGTTGTAACACCAAGACTGGTGTTGTAGCACCGAGACTGGGGTTGTAACACCAAGAATGGGATTGTAACACCAAGACTGGGATTGCAACACCAAGACTGGGGTTGTAACACCAAGACTGGGGTTGTAACACCAAGACTGGGGTTGTAGCAGTAAGGTGACGGGTGGTGGTGGAGGCGGGAGTGTGGCTGGGCAGCGGCAGTAGAGGAAGGGAGTGGGAGGAGAAAACACTAGAGGTGGAATAGGAATGTTAGCTTTATTGAGGGGAGCGGACGACATCATGGGCCAGTGTTGGCGGAGCTGGGGTTATGTGGGGCAGGAGGACCGAGGCGTTAGGCTGGTGTAGAGAAGCGGATGTTTTGAAGGAGAAGACTGGAGAGATACAGTGGTTAGTGTGGGGAGGAGGGAGAGATGTTTGAGGTACGTAGAGGTGTTTAGTGTGAGGGAGATGTAAGAGTTGGAAGGGTTTGGTGAAGTTGTGGGAGATAGAGGGTTTAGTGATGAGATGTGTGAGGTAGAAGGGTTTAGTGAGGAAAATGTTTGAGGTAGTTCGATTTAGTGAAGAGATGTTAGAGATATAACAATTTAGTGAGGAAGATGTTCTGAAATGCGATGGTGAAGTAGACGTTATGAGATGTATAGGTTTGATGAAGGAGACGTTAAGAGATGTATAGGTTTGGTGAAGGACACGTTATGAGATGTATAGGTTTGGTGAAGGAGACGTTAAGAGATGTATAGGTTTGGTGAAGGAGACGTTAAGAGATGCGGAGGTTTAAAGAAGGCGTTAAGACGCACAGAAGTTTAGTGAAACGAAAGAGACGACAGAAATAATAGGCTTTGTGAAAGAAATAGAAATGAAAGGACTGGCGAAGGAGGTATGAGATAACTGTGACAGTGAATTTAGTGAAGGAGTTGACAAAAGTAACGATGATGGAGTTAATGTAAGCAGAAATAGAAATCATAAAAGCAGAAATAGCAAAATGTTGTGACGGAAGTGGCATGTTTGGGTTAATGTACTGAGATGCAGAAATCATTGGTTTGATGAAGCTGAGAAAGAGAGATATAGAGTCTGGTGCTGTGCATGAATAATCCTCAATAGATCTTTTTTCATGTTAACTGAGACGGCTGAGGCACTAATCAAAGCCATCCCATTAACGATATATATATATATATATATATATATATATATATATATATATATATATATATATATATATATATATATATATATTTATTTATTTATTTATTTATCTATTTATTCATTTATTTATATATTTTACTTTGTCGCTGTCTCCCGCGTTAGCGAGGTAGCGCAAGGAAACAGACGAAAGAATGGCCCAACCCACCCATATACACATGTATATACATACACATCCACACACGCAAATATACATACTTATACATCTCAACGTATACATATATTTACACACACAGACATATACATATATAGACATGTACATAATTCATACTGTCTGCCTTTATTCATTCCCATCGCCACCCCGCCATACATGAAATAACAACCCCCTCCCCCCTCATGTGTGCGAGGTAGCGCTACGAAAAGACAACAAAGGCCACATTCGTTCACACTCAGTCTCTAGCTATCATGTAATAATGCAACGGAACCACACTTCCCTTTCCACATCCAGGCCCCATAGAACATTCCATGGTTTACCCCAGACGCTTCACATGCCCTGGTTCAATCCATTGACAGCACGTCGACCCTGGTATACCACATCATTCCAATTCACTCTATTCCTTGCACGCCTTTCACCCTCCTGCATGTTCAGGCCCCGATCAATCAAAATCTTTTTCACTCCATCCTTCCACCTCCAAATTGGTCTCCCACTTCTCTTCTTTCCCTCCATCTCTGACACATATATCCTCTTGGTCAATCTTTCCTCACTCATTCTCTCCATGTGACCAAACCATTTCAGAACACCCTCTTCTGCTCTCTCAACCACACTCTTTTTATTACCACACATCTCTCATACCCAATTATTACTTACTCGATCAAACCACCTCACACCACATATTGTCCTTAAACATCTCATTTCCAGCACATCTATCCTCCTCTGCACAACTCTATCCATAGCCCACGCCTCGCAACCATATAACATTGTTGGAACCAATATTTCTTCAAACATACCCATTTTTGCTTTCCGAGGTCATGTATAATGCACCTAAACCATAGCTCCCTTTCTACATCCAGGCCCCACAAAACTTTCCATGGTTTACCCCAGACGCTTCAGATGCCCCTGTTCAATCCATTGACAGTACGTCGACCCCGGTATACCACATCGTTCCAATTCACTATATTCCTTGCACGCCTTTCACCCTCCTGCATGTTCAGGCCCCGATCACTCAAAATCTTTTTCACTCCATTTTTCCCACCTCCAATTTGGTCTCACACTTCTCCTCGTTCCCTCCACCTCGGACACATATATCCTCTTTGTCAATATTTCCTCACTCATTCTCTCCATGTGACCAAACCATTTCAAAACACCCTCTTCTGTTCTCTCAACCACATTATATATGTTGGAGGTTTGTATGTTCTATGAAGGTGCGCGTTCATATGCACTTTATTCGTATGTATATATATATATATATATATATATATATATATATATATATATATATATATATATATATATCCCTGGGGAAAGGGGAGAAAGAATACCTCCCACGCATTCCTCGCCTGTCGTAGAAGGCGACTAAATGGAATGGAAGCGGGGGTGAAAGAAACCCTCCCCTCCTTGTATTTCAACTTTCTAAACGGGGAAACAGATGGAGTCATGCGAGGAGTGCCCATCCTCCTGGAAGGCTCAGATTGGGATGCTTAAATGTGTGTGGATATAACCAAGATGAGAAAGAAGGAGAGATAGGTAGTATGTTTGAGGAAGGGAACCTAGATGCTTCAGCTCTGAGTGAAAAGGAGATCAAGGGTAAAGTGGAAGAGTGGCTTGGGAATGTCTTGGGAGTAAAGTCAAGGGTTGGTGAGAGGACAAGAGCAATGGAAGGAGTAACACGACTTCTGAAACAGGAGTTGTGGGAGTATGCGATAGAGTGTAAGAAAGTAAACTTTAAATTGATATGGGTAAAACTGAAAGTGGATGGTGAGGATGGGTGATTATTGGTGCCTATGCGCCTGGTCATGAGAAGAAAGATCATGGGAGCAGCTGAGTGAGTGTGTTAGCAA
This sequence comes from Panulirus ornatus, assembly GCF_036320965.1. NCBI lineage: Eukaryota > Metazoa > Arthropoda > Malacostraca > Decapoda > Palinuridae > Panulirus > Panulirus ornatus. The sequence continues at coordinate 4,074,285 of NC_092241.1, read as the reverse complement.
CTTTGATGCGCGAGACCGGGTTTTGGTGATGGGTGATTTGAATGCAGAGGTGAAAAATGTGGCAGTTGAGGGTATAATTGGTGTATATGGCGTGTTCAAGGTTGCAAAAGGAAATGGTGAAGAGCTTGTAGATTTGTGTGCTGAAAAAGGACAGGTGATCGGGAATATCTGGTTTAAAAAGAGAGATATACGTAAATGTACGTATGTAAGTAGAAGAGATGATCAGAGAACGTTACTGGATTACGTGTTAATTGATAGGAGCGTGAAGTAGATACTTTTGGATGTTAATGTGCTGAGAGGTGCACCTGGAAAGATGTCTGATCATTACCATGTGGAGGCGAAGATGAAGATTTGTAGAGGTTTTCAGAAAAAAAGAGAGATTGCTGGGGTGAAGAGAGTGGTGAGAGTAAGTGAGTTTGGAAAGGAGACTTGTGTGAGGAATTACCAGGAGAGATTGAGTGCAGAATGGAAAAAGGTGAGAGCAAATGACGTAAGGGGAGTGGGGGAGGTATGGGACGTATTTAGGGAAGCAGTGATGGCTTGCGCAAAAGATGCCTGTAGCATGAGAAAGGTGGGAGGTGGGCAGATTTGAAACAGTAGTGAGGGTGGGATGAAGAAGTAAGATTGTTAGTGAAAGAGAAGAGAAAAGCATTTAGACTATTTTTGCAGTAAAGTAGTTCAAATCACTGGGAAGTGTATAAGAGAAAGAGTCAGAAGGTGAAGAGAAAGATGCAAGAGGTGAAAAAGAGGGCAAATGAGAGTTGGGGTGAGAGAGTATCATTGAATTTCAGGGAGATAAAAATATGTTTTGAAAGGAGGTAGATAAAGTGAGTAGGACAAGAGAACAAGTGGGAACATCGGTGAAGGGGCTAATGAAAAGGTAATAACAAGTAGTGGAGAAGTGAGAAGATGGAGTGAGTATTTTACAGGTTTGTTGAATGTGTTTGATGATAGAGTGGCAGATATAGGGTGTTTTGGTCGAGGTGGTGTGCGAATTGAGAGGTTCAGCGAGAGTCGTTTGGTAAACAGAGAAGAGGTGGTAAATGCTTTGCGGAAGATGAAAGCCAGCAAGGCAGCGGGTTTGGATGGTACTGCAGTGGAATCTATCAAAAAATGGGTGACCGTGTTGTTGACTGGTCGGTGAGAATATTCACTGTATGTGTGGTTCATGGTGAAGTGCCTGAGGATTAGTGGAATGCATACATAGTGCCACTGGACAAAGGCAAAGGGGATAAAGGTGAGTGTTCGAATTAGATACGTATAAATTTGTTGAGTATTCCTGGGAAATTATATGGGAGGGTATTGATTGAGAGGGTGAAGGCATGTACAGTGCATCAGATTGGGGAGGAGCTTTGTGGTTTCAGAAGTGGTAGAGGATGTGTGGATCAGGTGTTAGCTTTGAAGAATGTATGTGGGAAATACTTAGAAAAGCAAGTGGATTTGTATGTAGTTTTTATGGACCTGGAGAAGGCATATGATAGAGTTGATAGAGATGCTCTGTGGAAGGTATTAAGAATATATGGTGTGGGAGGAAAGTTGTTAGAAGCAGTGAAAAGTTTTTATCAAGGATGTAAGGCATGATCACAATAGTCCGTGATAATAGTATGAAGGTGAAATCGCACTTCTACTCAGTAGGAGCTCATACAATTCTACATAACATGTAATTTTTCTATACATGTGGCACGACATGTTTCGTGGAGACAATCCACATCATCAGGTGCCAGTACTTGACAAAGTTATTTGAGTCCCAACGTCACACCTGATTCTGGCCGTCCAGCACCAATATTTATAGACCAAGCACTGTCTGCTTTGTCTGACAGTAACCGTTGTAAGGGAGAGTGATTAAGGGAGGTGACGTGGCAGGATTTGACCTGGGTAGCTGGGTTTGTCTTATGCCATTTTTTGTTTTCGTGTTTTGTCAATTATCTCATAATGATTTAGTTAATGTTAGGATGTGATTTGAAATTGCATGGGAACAAATCAAAGTTCCTGGTATTAGCAATTAAGACAGATTCAGTGACGTTGCGTGTGGCATAAATATCAAAGGGGAATAGAATAACGGGATTTTCAAGATCTATGGGGTGATCATTTTCATAATGTTTAGCGATCGCATTTTTGTGTTCATCCCTGCGTACTGCATGACGGTGCCAATAACACCTCTCCGTTACGGTTTTACCTGTCTGGCCTATATAGATATATCTACATGCCTTGCATTTGACGGCTTAAACTCTCCCAATTGTTGCATGATTTGGCCTACCATTCATTAAGGTCTAACTGATGATGTTAATATAATGGAAAGCTGTAGTTCCATCCACTCCTTTTTTAGGAATTCAGCTGCAGTCCCACCCACTCCCTCTGAAGAATTCACGTGCAGTCCCATCCACTCCTTCCTTGTGGAATTCAACTTCAGTCTCATCTAATCCTTACTTCATGTAATTCAGCTGCAATCCCATTCTCTCCTTTCTTGTGAAAATCAGCTGCAGTCACATTCGCTCCATTCTCAGTTATTTCAGCTGCATTCCCTTCCACACCTTTCTCGAGGAATTCAACTGTAATTCCACCCACACCTTTGTCGAGATATTCAGCTGTAGATGCAACCACTTCTTTCTTGAAGAATACAGCTGCGGTTCCATCCACTCCTTTCCCGAGAAATTCAGCTGCATCCAGTACTCTCATTTCTCGAGGAATTCAACTGGAAATCCATCCACTCACTTCCCGAGAAATTCAACTGTAATCCCATCTACTCCAGTCACTTTGCCACACTTCGCCATACGTCAGATTTACAACTGGACGTCTCAAGGTCTGTGGATTGAAGACATGATTATTGGTGAGTCGGGTTTTTCCCCCTCAAAGTATGTATGGCTGAACTGAGGTGCCACAGGACTGGAAAAAATATACCTTGCCAGAGGTAACGTTTGAAATTTATGGTAAAGTTACCAGAGACAGATCTGGGAAGTATGATAATGAAGTAATCATGAGAGATGGTTGTGGTCTGTGGTGGAGGTAAAGATCTGGAGGAGCCTGTTGGTGCTGGCGGAGTGTGGGGAAGAGGAGTAGGTCTTGGTAGGGGAAATGGTCAGTCATAGAGACAAAATAGATATGAAAAGAAGAGAAGAGAAGAGAAAACGAGTGAATAGGATACAGATGTTTTAGCCTAGAGAGAGAGAGAGAGAGAGAGAGAGAGAGAGAGAGAGAGAGAGAGAGAGAGAGAGAGAGTTCTTCGTGTGTTGCGTGGGGAGAGTTTTACCCTTGTGTCGCTCAGTCTCTCAACTTTGTATGTATGTATATACCATATCTCATTTACTCCATATCTTTCACACATACAAGCCAGCCTAAGCCAGGTAGCCATTTACCGATCAGCTCTAAGGGGAGGATGAGCACCAGGGATTGGCTGTGAGTCGACTGCCGCACTTAGGATTCTAACCCATGCAGGCTCGGCCCTTACTGGCCTTGTGCGAATGCATGGTCAATATGTGTGTGTGTGTGTGTGTGTGTGTGTGTGTGTCTGTGTGTGTCTGTGTGTGTCTGTGTGTCTATTATTTCGAATGCTTATGAGACCTTGCTAAAAGGGCAGGGTAAGCGCGTGGATCTCACCGCAGGAAGATCTAAACTTATGTGTTGTCAGTGTTATGTGTGAGATAGAGAGAGTGTATGCTCGTAGACTGAAAGACGACTGTCCACATGTGAGATGAGGCAGACAGGAAAAACAACAAACCGGGGCAAAAGAGTGAAACTTGACAGCCGTTGAAGTACTGGCTCACTGCGTAACCGTCACTAACCCAATCAAATCCCAGGTGGAGTAGTACTGATGATATACCTTCCTGGTCGGTAGCAGCCCCGCACACACACACACACACACACACACACACACACACACACACACACACATTTACAGTTGTTGATCTTGTTGATCTTGGGTTCATCCGGAAGAGTTTTTAGCATTAAAAGGTTCAGTACACACCTCTCACTCTCCACTCCCCGAACATTTCTCATTCCTTTGGGTAAAGAACTGAAGAGTCTGTCCATTTTTACTTGCCGGAGGGCCTGTCTATCCATTTCCAACGGCCAGAGGGTCTGTCTGTCCATTTCCACCTGCCAGAGGGTCTGTCTGTCCATTTCCACCTGCCGGAGGGTCTGTCTGTCCATTTCCACCTGCCGGAGGGTCTGTCTGTCTATTTCCACCTGCCAGAGGGTCTGTCTGTCCATTTCCACCTGCCGGAGGGTCTGTCTGTCCATTTCCACCTGCCGGAGGGTCTGTCTGTCCATTTCCACCTGCCAGAGGGTTTGTCTGTCCATTTCCACCTGCCGGAGGGTCTGTCTGTCCATTTCCACCTGCCGGAGGGTCTGTCTGTCCATTTCCACCTGCCGGAGGGTCTGTCTGTCCATTTTCATTTACCGGAGAGTATGTCTGTCCAGTTTGCTTCGTTACCATAAGAAAAATTTTATGATTTGCGTTATCAAATACCTCAGCAAAGAGGAAGAAAAATGGTATCCATTGCCAATTACTTGCAATAGTTCCATAAACATCAGTGTGTGGTGGGGATTGATGACGGATCGTACGTGTATTTACCAGTTACAAATCCATTCTGGTCATCGTTATATTGATACTGTTAGTCAGGTGTATCAGGTGTTTTCTGCGCCCGTTGCTCAATCACTATATAGGCAAAGATTTATTCACGTTTGCTGTCAAACTCACCGCTGTATAGCGCTCTAGATATATCTTTCTCCTACCGGAGTTCAAATAGGCTATTCAGTGTGCTCTACGTAACAGGTTTGGTCTCTTCACAATTTGGCTTATGGGCATCTTTGTTTTGAGGAAGGCAGCTGGCGGCACGTCCATCTGGTCCCGGTGCTAAGATGGGCTTTTTGCTATAGCCATGTAGTCGCTTTTTTCTTAAAAACTCTGGTCCTCAATACTTAACGTCCATAGGACAATGTCATTCTTCACTTCGACTTCATATACGCACAGTCTCAGCCTTTCTTAATGTCTCTTTGCTTTATTTACACACGCGAACATTAATGCTGGAGCATTCATCTATGCGCCTGAGGAATTCATCATTCAGTCTATATTGTCTATGTGGTTTCATTACTTCTTCGTCAGCATTACTTATATCCAGGCCGTCCATACATTCATTGCTTGTTAACTCTATATGTCCAGTCTCTTTCCCCTGTTTAATTACTGTTCTGTTTTCTTCGTTTTCTTTCTTCCGCCATATTTCCTTTCAGATGGTATGAAACCTTCAAGTATCTTGTGGAAGGCTTCTAAAGCGCTATTATATGAGCATTTACGTATTTTATGGGTATTTTGTATTTTGTAGGTATTTACGTATTTCATTGGTATTTACGTATATTGTTATTAAAAACATCATTCCAAGTCTTGCAGTTAACCAGTTTCATCCCATTTTCATCGTGCTTCGCTTCGTTCATTTAGTAAGCTGTAGTGACTTCCATTACGCTGTCATGTGGTATTACTCATCTGGGTCTGTGAAACGCCAAATAGATCAGGAGTATTATTGGGTCTTGGCATTATTATCTTTCGTCGGCTCTTGCCATTATTATCTCTTGTTGGCTCCTGGTATTATTATCTCTTGTTGGCTCCTGGTATTATTATCTCTTGTTGGCTCCTGGCATTATTATCTCTTGTTGGCTCCTGGCATTATTGTCTCTTGTTGGCTCCTGGCATTATTGTCTCTTGTTGGTTCCTGGCATTATTGTCTCTTGTTGGTTCCTGGCATTATTGTCTCTTGTTGGTTCCTGGAATTATTGTCTCTTGTTGGCTCCTGGCGTTATTGTCTCTTGTTGGTGCCTGGCATTATTGTCTCTTGTTGGCTCCTGGTATTATTATCTCTTGTTGGCTCCTGGCATTATTGTCTCTTGTTGGTTCCTGGCATTATTGTCTCTTGTTGGCTCCTGGCATTATTGTCTCTTGTTGGTTCCTGGCATTATTGTCTCTTGTTGGCTCCTAGCATTATTGTCTCTCGTTGGCTCCTAGCATTATTGCCCCTTGTTGGTTTATGGTTTACGAACATTAGTCTTTAGTCTTTCTATTTCTTCTACTTCACCTGAAAATCCAAAATTCTTTATTGTTTTATAAGTACATCTACACATGTAATCCTTTTCTCTCATTCTACTTATTCTTTATAATGAAAGTTACCGTCTCTTATTTGGTCCAGTCGCATTATCATTTTTTCTCGTGCTTTCATGAGTCAGATCAATGTAGGTCAGTTCATTGTTGGCTCGTGTGTCGCTCCTTTCCAGTACGTTCAGAGCTGCGATATTTGCTGCAATTACTTATTTTTTCTCCTCTGTTAATCTTTATCCATCATTCTGCTTTTGATGTGCTATGTATACACACAGTGTTTATATTCCCGCCTCGCCTAACATCGACACTGTACGCTCGAACACGTTTGATATTGCTTTGAGTCTGTTACTGTCGTGTTTCATTCGGCCAGGTTTCTGTTATAGTATAAATGGTAACGATATCGTCAGCTTTGAATGATATGCTCATTAGAATAAATGACTTCCATCTACGAAGTCAGTTCATGCAAATATCTTAGTCTATCATTATTAAGTCTTGATTTTATCTTTGCATTATTCATACCCACTAAGTTGTGTGTCTCCTCTCTCATTTTTTGTTTTTATATTCCCATTGTTGCTGCTGCAACTAGCTTCATTACCTCCTTCTAGCAGAGACTTTCGGATCAGGATTACTATCATGATCTATCCAGATATGAGAATTTTGAGATATAAAGAAACTTGTACTATCGTCTATCCTTCTCCACAAACCACGACTTCTACTACTTCGTCGTAATCTTTGAAAATATATTCTTCTGTGTCTCAAGCTTTGTTGCCCTTCTGTCTACGTTTGTCTGTCTCCTTTCGTTATCATTCGACGTGCCATATTGATCTCCCCCCTATCATGGCTATTTCTCTTATGTTTTGGTCTCTTATTATAGACGGGCGTAGAAAATTACACCGACCATATCCTGTTTGAGTATTCACGGTACCTCTGTTAATGATGGTGTACTTTCGGGGGACCGAAACTTCCGCTTCTGGTCGCACCATCGTTCAGGACCCATTCTCCAGGGACTCTAGCTGGAGCCTTAAGACTACGCTACTTCCAGTAGCAGGGAAAAGAGGGACTCCTTTCGGAGGGAGAAGTTACTCGATGAGACTGTAAGTCCTTTTTCATTACTAGGCGAAGATATGACCTCGCCAGGAGTGACTGTCTCACTAGCGATATAACCTCGACAGGGGTGACTTTTTTTTTCTCTCTCTCTCTCGCTCGAGATATAACCGCAGGCAGGCGGAGTCCGTTAACATATGTCGGCATATAGTGGAGGATTTCTATTTTTTATGGTAGGTGAGACGGCACGAGCAACTGAGTGCCCTCATTAAAGCCATCTCATTTACGGTGAATATATATATATATATATATATATATATATATATATATATATATATATATATATATATATATTTTTTTTTTTTTTTTTTTTTTGCTTTGTCGCTGTCTCCCGCGTTTGCGACGTAGCGCAAGGAAACAGAAGAAAGAAATGGCCCAACCCACCCCCATACACATGTATATACATACACGTCCACACACGCAAATATACATACCTATACAGCTTTCCATGGTTTACCCCAGAAGCTTCACATGCCCTAATTCAATCCACTGACAGCACGTCAACCCCGGTATACCACATCGATCCCATTCACTCTATTCCTTGCCCTCCTTACACCCTCCTGCATGTTCAGGCCCCGATCACACAAAATCTTTTTCACTCCATCTTTCCACCTCCAATTTGGTCTCCCACTTCTCCTCGTTCCCTCCACCTCCGATACATATATCCTCTTGGTCAATCTTTCCTCACTCATTCTCTCCATGTGCCCAAACCATTTCAAAACACCCTCTTCTGCTCTCTCAACCACGCTCTTTTTATTTCCACACATCTCTCTTACCCTTACGTTACTTACTCGATCAAACCACCTCACACCACACATTGTCCTCAAACATCTCATTTCCAGCACATCCACCCTCCTGCGCACAACTCTATCCATAGCCCACGCCTCGCAACCATACAACATTGTTGGAACCACTATTCCTTCAAACATACCCATTTTTGCTTTCCGAGATAATGTTCTCGACTTCCACACATTCTTCAAGGCTCCCAGGATTTTCGCCCCCTCCCCCACCCTATGATCCACTTCCACTTCCATGGTTCCATCCGCTGCCAGATCCACTCCCAGATATCTAAAACACTTTACTTCCTCCAGTTTTTCTCCATTCAAACTTATCTCCCAATTGACTTGACCCTCAACCCTACTGTACCTAATAACCTTGCTCTTATTCACATTTACTCTTAACTTTCTTCTTTCACACACTTTACCAAACTCAGTCACCAGCTTCTGCAGTTTCTCACATGAATCAGCCACCAGCGCTGTATCATCAGCGAACAACAACTGACTCGCTTCCCAAGCTCTCTCATCCACAACAGACTTCATACTTGCCCCTCTTTCCAAAACTCTTGCATTCACCTCCCTAACAACCCCATCCATAAACAAATTAAACAACCATGGAGACATCACACACCCCTGCCGCAAACTTACATTCACTGAGAACCAATCACTTTCCTCTCTTCCTACACGTACACATGCCTTACATCCTCGATAAAAACTTTTCACTGCTTTTAACAACTTGCCTCCCACACCATATATTCTTAATACCTTCCACAGAGCATCTCTATCAACTCTATCATATGCCTTCTCCAGATCCATAAATGCTTCATACAAATCCATTTGCTTTTCTAAGTAATTCTCACATACATTCTTCAAAGCAAACACCTGATCCACACATCCTCTACCACTTCTGAAACCACACCGCTCTTCCCCAATCTGATGCTCTGTACATACCTTCACCCTCTCAATCAATACCCTCCCATATAATTTACCAGGAATACTCAAGAAACTTATACCTCTGTAATTTGAGCACTCACTCTTATCCCCTTTGCCTTTGTACAATGGCACTATGCACGCATTCCTCCAATCCTCAGGCACCTCACCATGAGTCATACATACATTAAATAACCTTACCAACCAGTCAACAATACAGTCACCCCCTTTTTTAATAAATTCCACTGCAATACCATCCAAACCTGCTGCCTTGCCTGCTTTCATCTTCCGCAAATTTTTACTACCTCCTCTCTGTTTACCAAATCATTTTCCCTAACCCTCGACCAAAACACCCTATATCTGCCACTCTATCATCAATCACATTCAACAAACCTTCAAAATACTCACTCCATCTCCTCACATCACCACTACTTGTTATCACCTCCCCATTTGCGCCCTTCACTGAAGTTCCCATTTGCTCCCTTGTCTTACGCACTTTATTTACCTCCTTCCAGAACATCTTTTTATTCTCCCTTAAATTTAATGATACTCTCTCACCCCAACTCTCATTTGCCCTCTTTTTCACCTCTTGCACCTTTCTCTTGACCTCCTGTCTCTTTCTTTTATACATCTCCCACTCAATTGCATATTTTTCCCGGCAAAAATCGTCCAAATGCCTCTCTCTTCTCTTTCGCTAATAATCTTACTTCTTCATCCCACCACTCACTACCCTTTCTAATCAACCCACCTCCCACGCTTCTCATGCCACAAGCATCTTTTGCGCAATCCATCACTGATTCCCTAAATACATCCCATTCCTCCCCCACTCCCCTTACTTCCATTGTTCTCACCTTTTTCCATTCTGTACTCAGTCTCTCCTGGTACTTCCTCACACAAGTCTCCTTCCCAAGCTCACTTACTCTCACCACCCACTTCACCCCAACATTCACTCTTCTTTTCTGAAAACCCATACAAATCTTCACCTTAGCCTCCACAAGATAATGATCAGACATCCCTCCAGTTGCACCTCTCAGCACATTAACATCCAGAAGTCTCTCTTTCGCGCGCCTGTCAATTAACACGTAATCCAATAACGCTTTCTGGCCATCTCTCCCACTTACATACGTATACTTATGTATATCTCGCTTTTTAAACCAGGTATTCCCAATCACCAGTCCTTTTTCAGCACATAAATCTACAAGCTCTTCACCATTTTCATTTACAACAATCCCTGGGGATAGGGGTGAGAGAATACTTCCCACGCATTCCTCGCGTGTTGTAGAAGGCGACTAGAGGGGACGGGAGCGGGGGGCCAGAAATCCTCCCCTCCTTGTATTTTTAACGTTCTAAAATGGGAAACAGAAGAAGGAGTCACGCGGAGAGTGCTCACCCTCCTCGAAGGCTCAGACTGGGGTGTCTAAATGTGTGTGGATGTAACCAAGATGTGAAAAAAAGGAGAGATAGGTAGTATGTTTGAGGAAAGGAACCTGGATGTTTTGGCTCTGAGTGAAACGAAGCTCAACGGTGAAGGGGAAGAGTGGTTTGGGAATGTCTTGGGAGTAAAGTCAGGGGTTAGTGAGAGGACAAGAGCAAGGGAAGGAGTAGCAGTACTCCTGAAACAAGAGTTGTGGGAGTTTGTGATAGAATGTAAGAAAGTAAATTCTCGATTAATATGGGTAAAACTGAAAGTTGATGGAGAGAGATGGATGATTATTGGTGCATATGCACCTGGGCATGAGAAGAAAGATCATGAGAGGCAAGTGTTTTGGGAGCAGCTGAATGAGTGTGTTAGTGGTTATGATGCACGAGACCGGGTTATAGTGATGGGTGATTTGAATGCAAAGGTGAGTAATGTGGCAGTTGATCAACTGCTGAAACCACAGCTCCCTGTCTACATCCAGACCCCACAAAACTTTCCATGGTTTACCCCAGACGCTTCACATGCCCTGGTCTAGTTCATTGATAGTACGTCGACCACAATATACCACATCTTTCCACTTAACACAATACCATGCACGCCTTTCACCCTCCTGCATGTTTAGGCCTCGATCAATCAAAACCTATTTTCCTTCATCCTTCCACCTCCATGTAGGTCTGCCACTTCTCCTTGTTCCCTCCACCTCTAACACATATATCCTCTTTGTCAAGTTTTCCTCACTCATTCTCTCCATGTGACCAAACCATTTCAAAACACCCTCTTCTGCTCTCCCAACCACACTGTTTTTATTAACACACATCTCTCTTACCCTTTCATTACTTACTCGATCAAACCACCTCACACCACATATTGTCCTCAAACATCTCATTTCAAACACATCCACCCTCCTCCGTACCACCTATAGCAGGTGATGGAGTCAGCACCACCACCACCTACAGCAGGTGACGGGGTCAGCACCGCCGTAGAACCCCACCTCAGCAGGCAGCAGCGTCCTAGCCACCACGCCTGAACACATAAGGGTCGTTCCCCTTTATCTTCAGCCTCCTCACAGCTACAGGTGTGTGTGTGTGTGTGTGTGTGTGTGTGTGTGTGTGTGTGTGTGTGTGTGTGTGTGTTTACGTAGCTACATATATTTTCTCATGGACTTTTTTGTTTAGATCCGCCTTAGGTTACCAAAATCACTCTAGACAACGAAGTTATGGCATCTAACTCCATCGAGTGGGATAACTAGGAAGACCATATATGGCATAATTCATGTGGTGGGGAGGAGTAAATGAAGACGCAGGAAAGGAATAAGAAGGAGGAAAGAGTTAAAGTTTGAACGAGTGGACGGCCCCTCGGGTGCTCCTGCTGGCACCTATGTCAGGCAGGGCATTACCATGTGTTTGTGAAAGCATCCAAAACACTTTTCTGGCCTCACGCATCTCCGGAGCCCGTCACATCACTAGAGATGGGAGGTTGTGGGACGGCAGAGGAAGGAGGTTTTGATCTCAATCGCCACATGTCTAGTTCGACGCTGGTCGACAGGAGGATAGGCTTTCCAAACGTCGTTTTGATACTTGTGTACGATGTGTGGTGGAGACTGACTTCGGGAGCTGAAGGTACGCAGCGTCCTGAGGGGTACTGTCAGTGCTGTGCGAGGCTCTCACTGGCCAGAAACTCGGCCGCGCGCACACACACATATACACAGAAACACACACTCACACACACCACTCGGCTCAGGTGTAGTACATGTGTACTGGCCCGCCCTACACGGCGAACGGAGGGCCGTTTGGTAGCGGCAGGAGCTGGGGCGGCTGAGGTGCGTGGTATGGATTCGTCGTCCACTGTGGTTTAAAAAACCAGGTGGATGGAGATTAGCGCACCGCCTCTGCGCTGCAGCAGCCCGTGGTACACGCTCTACCTCCCTCGCTCTCTCTCACTCCCTCCCCTACTTGCCATGCTCCCTCGCCACCAACTCTTTGCTTCACTTTATACAAACGCAGCCACACTTTTCCATCCTGCTGGAGGTGACTCTCGCCTCATAGTGAATGCAGGACCTGAAATTTCTCTCGCAACAGGCAACAGTTTCAAGAACCTTTTTTCTCGCCCCACCCATCCCCCCTCCCATCTCTCTCTCTCTCTCTCTCTCTCTCTCTCTCTCTCTCTCTCTCTCTCTCTCTCTTCATTTATATTCTCTACTCTACACTACACCTCACCATCCTGGTCACCCACCGTTTCAAAAGCATGCAAACGAAAAATATAAGCCACACCAGGCAGAGCACTCAGAACAATCACCGAACGCTTTGCAGTCACAACCATTCAGCACCTAAACAACGAAGCAAAAATGCCTCTAAATGTAATCTCACCTCAGCGTGCTTAGCACTTTTACGCAACAGCATTTAGACCCCCTCACGTCCCAACCACTTCATAACCATCCACCAACCTTCACACAGGGGTAAAAACCTCTCCCAGCTTTGAGCACACAGACATATCACCGTTAATGATTCGACAAACACAAGCCAACTCAATTTTGAACTCCAGCTCTTGGACATAAGCTCATCTGAAACTATGTTCCACAGACAAAAACCTTGTCACACTTTCTCGTCTACCCCTTTGAAAGCCAGCCATCTCTTCAACATCATAAGGATCGATTCAGTTCGGTCTAAAAACTCTAATCTCAAGACAAAACGGGAACTCGTCCACAAATACAACAGCACCAGATTCAACGGACTTCACACACATAGAGATATTACATATCAGTTTCAGGTTTACAAATTTTTGATGTTAACAGCTTCAGTATTACGCTTAATTAATCTGAAAGTATTATCAGACAGCACGTTACATTCTTCAACATAATGCTCATATGTGCAGTTTCCTTTCTCAAAAGACATCTTACTTCTTTTTTGCCCTATCCTCAAAACTTTCCCCTACGTTCCTATCCATTTTTGTATCCTAGTTTTATTCAAACCATGACCGTATCCTCCCGCATATTCTCTCCACATGCATGATATTTTGCACCCCTACATGTCTAATTGTACCACTGTATATTCCTGCTGTTTTCATTCAGATATTTTCTTTTGCCAATAGCTGCTCGTCTCTAAGTCTACATATTACAGTGTTATTCAACTGCCCTGTGTGGACGTCCGTTGTGTAGCGGTTGGCGTTGCATTCACAGGCCGTCCGGGGTAGAGTTCCTGGTCGTGTTAGTCGGTCTGTAGTCAACTCAGCTGTTCATCCTTCTCTAGGGAATGGTCGATGAATTAGGTACCTGGCTTATGCTAGGGTATTAATGAATTTGCCTTGATTAAAGCATTCAGTAGCCCATGTCGTCTCAGCTGGTATTAAACAAAAATGTTGAGATGAATGAGCCATATCTTCCCCCATCTTTTTTTTATGTATCCTTAACGTTACTTATGATTTCCGTCGTAGCCACATCTTCACCTATACTATCATCTTAGTTTGCCAAGTGCCCATTTTAGTTACTTAACATCAACCTATCACATCCAGATGTCATCTCTTGTGCAACTCTTAAAACTTCATAAACAACAGCTAGTTTCGCCGGCAAGTACATCAACCGTCTTGCCCACATGACTACTCATTTCCACTTATGAAGACCCTTGAGCACCTGCTCCTCAACAGCTCTGCACTCTCCTCCGCACCTGGACAAACACGCAACATGACCACACATTTCTTTCGTCTCAGCCAGTGCGTGGCTGACTTGTGCGCTCCAGGAGCTCCATAAAAGAGAATGGAGTATCATTAGTAAATCTGCTCTTATTCTAGATCCTAGAACCAATTTTCAAGGTGCTCTTGTATCTTGTAGGCTGTGTTACGCTCCGAAGAAGAGACAGTGTGGACTTCTTTAAAGTGAGAAGTTCCTTAATGAGACTCAATGTTGTTTCGGCAAATAACGAAACAAACATTGAGGAGATGGTAGTGGTGAGGGTAAAGATTAACATGCATGATGTTATAGTAGACCCGACGGTGTTGTATGGATGCAAGGAATGAGGTGGAGATAAGATTGAACCAAAGAGGGTGAATATGTTGCAAATAAACCTTCAGAGGACAATATGTGGTGCGAGGAGGGTTGAATGAATAAAGGAAGAGTATTCATAAAAGTAAGAATAGAGTATGGTATAAGAGAGATGTAATAAGAAGTGTGGTTGAGAGAGCTGAAGAGGGTGTGCTGAAATGGGTGGGACATATGGAGATTATGAGTAAGGAGAGGATGAGAAAGACCGAATTGGAGATGAAGTGAGAGAGGTTTTGAGTGCCCGTGGCATGAACATGCAGGAGGGTGTAAGGCAGGCAAGGAATAGAATAGATTGGAGCGATGTGGTATGAAAGGGGCGACGTGCTGTTAATGGATTGAACTAGAGCATATGAAACGGTCAGGAGAAACCTCGGAAACGTCTGTGGGGACCGGTTCTGTATAAGGGACGTTATATAAGACAGCAAGAGGATGGGTTGTACGCGAATGTGGCTATTTCTTCGTCTGTTCGTAGCGCTACCTCATTACAACCTCGTAATGTTGCTTTCCAGTGCAATAACATCATCAGTAAGACCTTAATAAATACTTGGACAAATCATGCAACAATTGGGAGTGCTTACGCCACTATATGTAAGGCATGTAAATATATTCATATAGGCCAGACAGGAAATACTGTAGTGGTAAGGTGTTATCGGCACCGTCATTCAGTACGCAAGGATGACCACAAAAATGCGATCGCTAAACATTGTCATGAAAATGATCACCCTGTAGATCTTGAAAATTGCCACACGCAACGTCATTGAATCTGTTTTAATTACTAAGACTCGAATTCGTCCCTGTGCAATTCTAAAGCCCATTCTAGCGTCAGCCAAATCATTACGAGAGAATTGACAAAACCCTAAAGCATAAAACAGTTGTTCAAGACACACCCAGCTACCCAGGTCAACCCCGTCACGTGAACTTACTTAATGACTCTCCCTTACAACGGTTACTGCCAGACAAAGCAAACAGTGGCTGGTCTGTACTAACTGGTGTTGGACTCAAGTGTGTTGTTGGGACTTAAATAACTTTGTTAAGCACTGGCACCTGATGAGGTGGATAGTCTACATGTGCCACGTGTATAGAAAAATCACGTTACATAAAGTTGTATGAACTCCAACTGAAGTGTGATTTCACCTTCATATATATATATATATATATATATATATATATATATATATATATATATATATATACACATATATATATATATATATATATATATATATATATATATATATATATATATATATATATACATATATATATATATATATATATATATATATATATATATATATATATATATTCATTTATATTATCTTTATTATACTTAGACGCTGTCCCCCGCGTTAGCGAGGTAGCGCAAGGACAAAGATGAAAGAATGGCCCAACCCACCCACATACAGATGCATATACATAAACGCCCACACACACACACACACACACACACACAAACACACATTTATATATATATATATATATATATATATATATATATATATATATATATATATATATATATATATATATACCTACACATTTCAACGTATACATATACATACACAGACATAGCCATATAAACACATGTGCATATTCATACTTGCTGCTTTCATCCATTCTCGTCGCCACCCCGCCACACATGAAAGAGTACCCCACTTCCCCCGGGCGCGGGCAAGGAAGCGCTAGAAAGAGACAACAAAGGCCACATTCGCTCACACTCAGTCTGTAGCTGTCATGTGTAATGCACGGAAACCATAGCTCCCTTTCCACATCCAGGCCCCACAGACCTTTCATGGTTTACCCCAGACGCTTCACATGCCCTGGTTCAATCCATTGACAGCACGTCGACCCCGGTATACCACATCATCCAAATTCACTCTATTCCTTGCACGCCTTTCACTTCCTTTATGTTCAGGCCCCGACCGTTCAAAATCTTTTTCACTCCATCTTTCCACCTCTGATTTGGTCTCCCACTTCTCGTTCCCTCCACCTCTAACACATATATCCTCTTTGTCAATCTTTCCTTACTATTCTTTCCATGTGACCAAACCATTTCAATACACCCTCTTCTGCTCTCTCAACCACACTTTTTATTATCACACATCTCTCTTACCCTTTCATTACTTACTCGATCAAACCACCTCACACCACATATTGTCCTCAAACATCTCATTTCCAACACCTCTACTCTCCTCCGCACACCCCTATCTATAGCACATGACTTGCATCCATATAACATTGTTGGAACCACTATTCCTTCAAACATACCTATTTTTGCTCCCCCCAAAAACGCTCTCGCCTTCCACTGATTTTTCAACGCTCCCAGAACCTTCGCCCCCTCCCCCACCCTGTGACTCACTTCCTCTTCCAATCCGCTGCAAAATCCACTCCCAGATATCTAAAACATTTCACTTCCTCCAGTTTATCCCAATTGAAACTTACCACCCAATTAACTTGTCCCTCAACCCTACTGAACCTAATTACCTTGCTCTTATTCACATTTTCTCTCACCTTTCTTCTTTTACACATATCTAAAACACTTTACTTCCTCAAATTTTTCTCCATGCAAATTTACATCCTAATTAACTTGTCCCTCAACACTACAGAACCTAATAACCTTGTTCTTATTCACATTTACTCTCAACTTTATCCTTTCACACACTTTTCCAAACTCAGTCACCAACCTCTGCAATTTCTCCCACAAATCAGCCAGTAGAGCTGTATCAACGGCGAGCAACAACTGACTCACATCCTAGGCCCTCTCATTCCCAACAAACTGCAAATTCGCCCCTCTCCAAAACTCTTGCATTTACCTCCATAACCACCCCATCCATAAACAACGCGAACAACCATAGGGACATCACACACCCCTGCCTCAAACCGACATTCAATGGGAGCCAATTACTCTCCTCTCTTGCTACTCGTACACATGTCTTGCATCCTTGGTAAAACTTTTCACTGCTTCAAACGACTTACTTCCCACACCATATACTCTTAAAACCTTCCACAAAGCATCTCGATCAATAATATCATATGCTTTTTCCGGATTCATAAATTCCACATACAAATCCTTGTTTTACTAAATATTTCTCACATAAATTCTTCAAAGGAAACGCCTGATCCGCACATCCTCTACCAGTGTGGTTTGAAGCCACACTACTCTTCCCCAATCTGATGCTCTGTACTTGCCTTGACCGTCTCAATCAATACCCTCCCATATAAATTCCCAGGAATACTCAACAAACGTATACCTTTGTAATTTGAACACTCACCTTTATCCCCTTTGTCTTTGTACAATGGCACTATGCATGCATTCCGCCGATCCTCAGGCACTTCACCATGAACTATACATACACTGAATATCCTCACCAACCAATTAACAACACAGTCACCCCCTTTTTTTAATAAATTCCAATGCAATACCATCCAAGCCCGCTGCCTTGCCGGTTTTCATCTGCCGCAATGCTTTCACTACCTCCTCTCTCTTTCCTAAACCATTCTCCCTGACCCTCTCACTTTGCACACCATCCCAAGCAAAACACCTCATACCTGCCACTCTATCATCAAACACATTCAACAGACCTTCAAAATACTCACTCCATCTTCTCACTTCATCACCACCTGTTATGACCTCCTCACTTGCCCACTTCACCGATGTTCCCATTTGTTCTCTTGTCTTACGCACTATATTTACCTCCTTCCAAAACATCATCTTATTCTCCCTAAAATCTAATGATACTCTCTGACCCCAACTCTCATTTGCCCTTGCACCTTTCTCTTGACCGCTGCTGCTTTCTTTTATACATCTCCCAGTCATTTGCACTACTTCCCTTCGAGTATTCTCTTTCACTAACAACCTTACTTTTCATCCTACCACTCACTACCCTTTCTAATCTGCCCACCTTCCACTTTTCTCATGCCACATGCATCTTTCGTGCAAGCCATCACTGCTTCCCTAAATACATCCCATTCCTTACCCACTCCCCTCGCATCATTTGCTCTCACCTTTTGCCATTCTACACTCAATCTCTCCTGGTACTCCCTCACACAAGTCTACTTTCCAAGCTAACTTACTCTCACCGCTCTCTTCTCCCCAACATTCCCTCTTCTTTTTTGAAATCTACAAATTTTCACCTTCGCCTCCACTAGATAGTGATCAGAAATCGATCCAGCTGCCCCTGTCAGTACATTAACATCCGAAAGTCTCTCTTTTGCACGCCTATCAATTAACACGTAATCCGATAATGCCCTTTGACTATCTCTCCTACTCACATACGTTTACTTATGTATACCTCTCTTTTTAAACCATGAATTCCCAACTACCAGTCTTTTTTCAGCACACAAATCCACAAGCTCTTCACCATTTCCATTTACAGCACTGATAACCCCATATACACTAATTACCTCCAACTGCCACATTACTCACCTTCGCATTTCAATCATCTATCACTATAAACCGGTCTTGTGCATCAAAGCTGCTGACAATTCACTCAGCTGCTTCCAAAACACTTGCCTCTCATGATCTTTCTTTTCATGACCAGGTGCATAGGCACCATTGATCACCCATCACTCTCAATCCACTTTCAGTTTTTCCCACGTCAATCTGGAATCTACTTTCTTACACTCTATCACACACTTCCATAGTTCCTGCTTCAGGAGTAGTGCTATTTTTTCGTTAGCTCTTGTCCTCTCAAGAAACCCCTGGCTTTACTCCCAAGACACTCCCAAACCACCCTTCCCCTTTACCCTTGAGCTTCGTTTCACTCAGAGCCAAAACATCCAGGTTCCTTTCCTCAAACATACTAACTATCTCTCATTTCTTCTCATCTTGGTTACATCCACACACATTTAGACACCCCAGTCTGAGCCTTCGAGGAGGATGAGCACTCCCAGATTGAGTCCTTCGTCTGTTTCCCTTATCAGAAATTGAAATACGAGGAGGGGGTTCCTGCCCCCGCTCCCGCCCCCTTTAGTCGCCCTCCACGACACGCGGGGAATACATGGGAAGTATTCTTTCTTCCCTTTCCCAAAGGATATATATATTGGAAAGGATTACAATTTTGCGCGTAATCAAGATATTCCTATGAGTCCATGGGGAAAATGAAACACAATAAGTTCCCAAGTACACTTTCGTGTGATAGTCACATCATCAGGGGAGACACAAGAGAGAAATATAACAGTCAGTTGATATGCATCGAAGAGACGAAGTTAAGACGCGTCCTAGCTTCGTCTCTTCGATATATTTCAACTGACTGTTATATTTCTCTCTTGTATCTCCCCTGATGATGTGATCATTACACGAAAGTGCACTTGGGAACTTATCGTGTTTCATTTTCCCCGTGGACCCATAGGAATATATATATGTATATATATATATATATATATATATATATATATATATATATATATATGGTGTGGGAGGCAAGTTGTTAGAAGCAGTGAAAAGTTTTTATCGAGGATGTAAGGCGTGTGTACGTGTAGGAAGAGAGGAAAGTGATTGGTTCTCAGTGAATGTAGGTTTGCGGCAGGGGTGTGTGATGTCTCCATGGTTGTTTAATTTGTTTATGGATGGGGTTGTTAGGGAGGTAAATGCAAGAGTCTTGGAAAGAGGGGCAAGTATGAAGTCTGTTGGGGATGAGAGAGCTTGGGAAGTGAGTCAGTTGTTGTTCGCTGATGATACAGCGCTGGTGACTGAGTTTGGTAAAGTGTGTGGAAGAAGAAAGTTAAGAGTAAATGTGAATAAGAGCAAGGTTATTAGGTACAGTAGGGTTGAGGGTCAAGTCAATTGGGAGGTGAGTTTGAATGGAGAAAAACTGGAGGAAGTGAAGTGTTTTAGATATCTGGGAGTGGATCTGTCAGCGGATGGAACCATGGAAGCGGAAGTGGATCATAGGGTGGGGGAGGGGGCGAAAATTTTGGGAGCCTTGAAAAATGTGTGGAAGTCGAGAACATTATCCCGGAAAGCAAAAATGGGTATGTTTGAAGGAATAGTAGTTCCAACAATGTTGTATGGTTGCGAGGCGTGGGCTATGGATAGAGTTGTGCGCAGGAGGATGGATGTGCTGGAAATGAGATGTTTGAGGACAATGTGTGGTGTGAGGTGGTTTGATCGAGTAAGTAACGTAAGGGTAAGAGAGATGTGTGGAAATAAAAAGAGCGTGGTTGAGAGAGCAGAAGAGGGTGTTTTGAAGTGGTTTGGGCACATGGAGAGAATGAGTGAGGAAAGATTGACCAAGAGGATATATGTGTCGGAGGTGAAGGGAACGAGGAGAAGAGGGAGACCAAATTGGAGGTGGAAAGATGGAGTGAAAAGGATTTTGTGTGATCGGGGCCTGAACATGCAGGAGGGTGAAAGGAGGGCAAGGAATAGAGTGAATTGGAGCGATGTGGTATACAGGGGTTGACGTGCTGTCAGTGGATTGAATCAAGGCATGTGAAGCGTCCGGGGTAAACCATGGAAAGCTGTGTAGGTATGTATATTTGCGTGTGTGGACGTGTGTATGTACATGTGTATGGGGGGGGTTGGGCCATTTCTTTCGTCTGTTTCCTTGCGCTACCTCGCAGGCGCGGGAGACAGCGACAAATTATAAAAAAAAAAAAAAAAAAAAAAAAAAATATATATATATATATATATATATATATATATATATATATATATATATATATATATGATATTACCTGTCCACTACATACTTGCTCGTGATGAACATAAATGGAGGGGGGGGGGTTCCCTCAAACTATTCCTTTTATTCTGTTCCACATTGTCATCTTTGAGCTGGGTCGTCAAGAGCTGTGGAAACGAGTAGGGAACAACTACTCATCACATAGGGGAGGGGGACTTGGAACCCTCCCTTAAAGCGATAAACCCTCCCTTGGAGGTTCAGCCTCCTCCCCCAAACGACCTTCCCTACGTCATGCTTGTTACCATCGAACCCTAGACGTGCCAGACTCGTTAGCTTGTTCGCTATATAAACTTCAGGGTTTGTCTGCAACACGAAAATTAGTTTGCGTCCAAAAGGGGAAAGTGAAATGTACGTATTATTTTGATATGGAATATATTGCAGTAAAGACTATTCATGAAAAGTTCTCTCGTGGACAAAACAAACAAATAGACAGAATTAAGCGATACAAAATTTGAATCCGTTATGTGACTTCATTTAATGAATTTCACTTAATTACCAGCCATTACCCAATACTAATGTATACAGCCTCTTAAAAACACACTTAACCCTGGCATATTAGCCCGTGAACTCAATTCACGCTAAATGTGTAACTGCACCTTCACTAATTACCTAACTATATATATAGATCAAATGACAAGGAAAGGAAGGTATATAACTATAAACCCTTAACCATCCAACCCAGGTGCATCCTACCTGCACTGTGGCCAGTGTCTCTCGCCAAGAGACGCGTGGACTGGCACTCCTAATACTGTAGTTCTGTTTTGAAATTATTCATTTGTAGTTAAACAACTCCTTCTGGTAATAATGTATTCTGAAAATATTTTGCCTCATTGTAAGTTCTCTTGGGCCGTACATTCTTATAGCGTACATAACCTCTGGAGGCTTTAGAATTCAACAGTGCATGGCCGGACGGGGCTGTGTGTGTGGCGGGCATTTCATATTTACATTAGTCATATACGAACTCCTGTATTACTGTCATGTTTGGTTGTGTTGACGCCACAATCTTTTTTTTTTTCTATTTTTCTGCGGCAACCGGAAGGACATGGGCAAAATCTCAGCCATCCTTAGAGACTGAACAATGAGATTACAAGTAGAATGATGCAATGATCTATAGCTCCTTAGGTGCTTGCAGACCTGACACTAACTATTCATTGAAGTCCACACTATTCTTACGACTGCTGTCCACTTTCTGAGACGCGTTTTTTATGTGTCTCAGCGTTTTCTCATTTCAGGGGATGATCGAAGAGCGCTTCACCACTTTGTTTCATAAGCACCACACACACATCCACGCACACACGGCCAACCTCATAAGCTTCCATGTTTGCCTGACATTACATTTCCATTCGTACCTTCCCCACGATAGATGCCGTAGATATTGTGTTTGGTATTGGTTGCTTCCTTCTGACTCTAAGCTGAAGCTGCTTAATGCATGGACGAGACGATATGTCTGATATTAACTAGACTGTGGAAAGATGTGAGGGTGTCTTCACTCATCTCCCTGCAAGAGGAAAAGACATGAGACACAGAAAATTTTTTTTGGGATTGAACGGTTCTAAGTGCATATATGTATATTATATATATATATATATATATATATATATATATATATATATATATATATATATATATATATATATATATATCTTTCTTTCAAACTATTCGCCATTTCCCGCGTTAGCAAGGTAGCGTTAAGAACAAAGGACTGGGCCTCTGAGGGAATATCCTCACCTGGCCCCCTTCTCTGTTCCTTCTTTTGGAAAATTAAAAAAGAAAAAAAAAACAAGATGGGAGGATTTCCAGCCCCCGGCTCCCTCCCCTTTTAGTCGCCTTCTACGACACGCAGGGAATACGTGGGAAGTATTCTTTCTCCCTTATCCCCAGGGATATATATATATATATATATATATATATATATATATATATATATATATATATATATATATATATATATATATATATAATATTACACCCATTTGTGCTCGGGATTGAACCCGGGGTCGCTTGAATGACAGCCACTGAACGAAGACCGTTACCGTTATCATTCAAAGGATCCCGGTTCGATCCTCAGGTCATACAAGTGAAATGGTTTATATCAGTTTCATAAGTTAGTATATCCTGTATATATATATATTGCAGTAGGTCACAGTGGTGCGCTTAATCATTACACGAAAGTGCAGCTGGAAACTTATCGTGTTTCATTTTCCTTGTCGTTATCAGCTTATATATGTATATATATATATATATATATATATTATTCCCTGGGGATAGGGGAGAAAGAATACTTCCCACGTATTCCCTGCGTGTCGTAGAAGGCGACTAAAAGGGAAGGGAGCGGGAGGCTGGAAATCCTCCCCTCTCGTTTTTTTTTTTTTTTCTTTCTTTTCCAAAAGAAGGAACAGAGAAGAGGGCCAGGTGAGGATATTCCCTCAAAGACCCAGTCCTCTGTTCTTAACGCTACCTCGCTATCGCGGGAAATGGCGAATAGTATGAAAGAAAAGAAAGAAATATATATATATATATATATATATATATATATATATATATATATATATATATATATATATATATATATATATATATATATCCCTGGGGATATGGGAGAAAGAATACTTCCCACGTATTCCCTGCGTGTCGTAGAAGGCGACTAAAAGGGGAGGGAGCGGGGGGCTGGAAATCCTCCCCTCTCTTTTTTTTTTCTTTCTTTTTTAATTTTCCAAAAGAAGGAACAGAGAAGGGGGCCAGGTGAGGATATTCCCTCAAAGGCCCAGTCCTCTGTTCTTAACGTTACCTCGCTATCGCGGGGAAATGGCGAATAGTATGAAAAAAAAAAAAAAAAAATATATATATATATATATATATATATATATATATATATATATACTATCCCTGGGGATAGGGGAGAAAGAATACTTCCCACGTATTCCCTGCGTGTCGTAGAAGGCGACTAAAAGGGAAGGGAGCGGGGGGCTGGAAATCCTCCCCTCTCGTTTTTTTTTTTTTTTTTTTTTTTTTTTTTTTTTCCAAAAGAAGGAACAGAGAAGAGGGCCAGGTGAGGATATTTCCTCAAAGGCCCAGTCCTCTGTTCTTAACGCTACCTCGCTGTCGCGGGAAATGGCGGATAGTATGAAAAAAAAAAAAAAAAAAAAAAAAAAATATATATATATATATATATATATATATATATGTATATATATACATATATATATATATATATATATATATATATATATATATATATATATATATATATATATATAAATATATATGGTGGTTTAATTTGTTTTCGGATGGGTGGTGATGCAGCTACATGCGAGTCTTGGAGAGATGGGAGAGTATACAGTCTATTGGGATGAGAGGGCTTGGGAAGTGAGTCAGTTGTTGTTCGTTTATGATATAACACTGGTGGCTGATCCGAGTGAGAAACTGCAGTTAGTAACTGAGTTTGGAAGAGTGTGTGAAAGGAGGAAGGTGGGGGTAAATGTTGAGGGACACGTTAGTTAGGTTATGAGTTTGAATGGAGAAAACTTGATGGAAGTGAATTGTTTCAGATATATGGGAGTAGGCATGGCAGCAAATGGAACCATGGAAGTGGAAGTGAGTCATAGGGTGGGTGAGGGGCGAAGGTTCTGGGAGCACTGAAGAATGTTTGGAAAGAGAGAACGTTATCTGCGAGGGCCCCCTTCCCCACCCTGTGACTCACTTCCGGTTCCATGCTTCAATTCCGCTGCCAAATTCACTCTCATATATCTAAAACACTTCACTTCCTCCAGTTTTTCTCCATTCAAACTTACCTCCCAACTTACTTGTGCCCAACCCTAATGAACTTAATAACCTTGCTCTTATTCACATTTACTCTCAGCTTTCTTCTTTCACACACTTTACCAACTCAGTCACCAACTTCTCCTGCTTCTCACCCGAATCAACCAACTATTCCTACACGTACACATACCTTACATCCTCGATAGAAACTTTTCACTGCTTCTAGCAACTTACCTCCCACACCATATACTTTTAACACCTTCCACGGAGCATCTGTATCAACTCTATTATACGCCTTCTCCAGATCCATAAGTGCTACATACAAATCCAACTGTTTTTCTAAGTATTTCTCACATACATTCTTCAAAGCAGACACCTGACCGACACATCCTCTACCACTTCTGAAACCACACTGCTCTTCCCCAATCTGATGCTCTATACATACCTTGACCCTTTCAATCAATACCCTCCCATATAATTTTTCAGGAATTCTCAACAAACTTATACCTCAGTAATTTGAACACTCACCTTTATATTCTTTGCCTTTGTACAATGTCACTATGTATGCATTCCGCCAATCCTCAGGCACCTCACCATGAACCATACATACATTGAATATCCTCACCAAACAGTCAACAACAGTCTAAACCTTTTTGATAAATTCCACAACAGTACCATCCAAATCCGCCGCTTTGTCGGCTTTCATCCTCCGCAAAGCTTTCACTACCTCTTCTCTGTTTACCAAATCATTCTCCCTTACCCTCTCACTTCGCACACCACCTTGATCAAAACACCCTATATCTGCCACTGTATCATGAAACACATTCAACAAACCTTCAAAATACTCATTCCATCTCCCTCTCCCTTCACCACTACTTATGACCTCCCTATTTGCCCCTTTCACTGATGTTCCCATTTGTTCTCTTGTGTTACGCACTTTATTTACCTCCTTCCAAAACATCTTTTTATTCTCCCTAAAATTTGATGATAATCCCTCTGCCCAACTCTCATTTGCCCTCTTTTTCACCTCTTGCATATATCACTTGACCTCTTGCCTCTTTCTTATATACATATCCACTCATTTGTACTATTTCCGTGCAAAAATCGTCCAAATGCCTCTCTCTTCTCTTTCACTAACAATCTTACTTCTTCATCCCACCACTCCCTACCCTTTCTAATCTGCCTACCTCCCACCTTTCTTGTGCCACAGGCATCTTTTGCGCAAGCCATCACTGCTTCCCTAAATATATCCAATTCCTCCCCCACTCCTCTTACGTCATTTGCTCTCACCTTTTTCCATTCTGCACTCAATCTCTCCTGGTACTTCCTCACACAAGTCTCCTTTCTAAGCTCACTTACTTTCACCACTCTCTTCACCCCAACATTCTCTCTTCTTTTCTGAAAACCTCTACATATCTTCACCTTCGTCTCCACAAGATAATGATCAGACATCCCTCCAGTTGCTCCTCTCAGCACATTAACATCCAAAAGTGTCTCTTTCAAGAGCCTATCAATTAACACGTAATGCAATAAGGCTCTCCGGCCATCTTTCTTACCTACATACGTTTACTTAAGTATATCTCTCTTTTTAAACCAGGTATTCCCAATCACCAGTCCTTTTTCAGCACACATATCTACAAACTCCTCACCATTTCCATTTACAACACTGAACACCCCATGTACACGAATTATACCCTTAACTGCCACATTACTCACCTTCGCACTCAAATCACCCATCACTATTACCCGGTCTCGTGCATTAAAGCTGCTAACTCACTCACTCAGCTGCTCCCAAAACACTTGTTTCTCATGATCTTTCTTATGGCCAGGTGCATAGGCACCAGTAATCACCCATCTCCCTCCATCCACTTTCACTTTTACCCATACCAATCAAGAGTTTACTTTTTCACACTGTATCATATACTCCCACAACTGTTTCAGGATTAGTGCCACTCCTTCCTTTGCTCTTGTCCTCTCACCAACCCCTGACTTTACTCCCAAGACATTCCCAAACCACTCTTCCCCTTTACCACTAAGCTTCGTTTCACTCAGAGCCAAAACATCCAAGTTCCTTTCCTCAAACATACTACCTATCTCCTTTTTTCTCATCTTGGTTATATCCACACCCATTTAGACACCCCAATCTGAGTCTTCGAGGAGGATGAGCACTCCCCGCGTGACTCCTTATGTTTCCCCTTTTAGAAAGTTAAAATACAAGGAGGGGTGGGTTTATAGCACCCAGATCCCGTCCCCTTTAGTCGTCTTCAGCAACACGCTGGGAATGCGTGGGAAGTATTCTTTCTCCCCTATTCACAGGGCTATATATATATATATATATATATATATATATATATATATATGCACTCCAGAGCATATTGATGATGAGTTTGAGAAGATATATTCTATGGATCTAAGTTAAAGTGCCCTAGATCTTTCATTGATAAATCCCTTAAGTTAGCAAAGAAGTAATTTTATACAGTTGAGCTCAAACCTCCCACTGACACCAAGAATGTTTTAGTTTTCCCTTTTGATAATGATTTTACTTTACTTCCGATGTTGCTTAAATCCTTTCATGTAGATGTTGCCTTCAGCAACAATAATACTATAAAGAATATCTTAATCAGGAATTCACCAGGAAATTCTCCTGGGTGCATCCATAAAGTGCCATGTAGAATAGTGATAAGTTTTATGTTGGGCAGACTGGTAAGGATCATCTGTTAGACTTAAGCAACATAAATATAGTATAAGAACGGGACAAGAATCAAATGCCTTGTTTAATCACGTTAAAAATTATGATCATTGTATTGACTGGAGTAATGCCATCTCAATAATTAACTTTAACTCTGTTACCACGAGAAAAATCATTGCATCTTCTATAATTAAATATACAAAGAATTATAATCTTAATATTAGTGATAGTCTATACAAATTGGATAACCTTATTGTTGATAAAATTTGTATGATAATAAGTTTATGATACCCTCGTTGTCAGTCTTGGATAATCACATGTTTACCAAATGGCGTCCTAGCTACGTCTCTTTGTTGTATATTATCTGACTGTTATATTTCCCTCTTGTGTCTCCCCTGATGATATGATTATTACACGAAAGTGCACTGAGGAATTTATCGTGTTTCATTTTCCCCATGGACTCTTAGGAATATATATATATATATATATATATATATATATATATATATATATATATATATATATATATATATATATATAACCTTTCATGATAATCCATAGTGATAAGTTATTGGTGATCATGTATTTCTTCGGCACCGTTCATTTTCTTCGAGTCTTGCTCGACTACTTCGAAGTTCCATATTCTCCAGGGACGAACATATCTGTTTCACCCATGAGATTCCCATCCGTCAAGTCTTTTACGGACTGTTTTTTGTCATGGCTATTGTCGTGAGGTGTCTCAAGTGGCAGGTTACCATTGTGGAGACCGATCGCTTTGTCGACCTCACTTGTGCCTCACTGTGTGTGATGCCACGAGTCATATGATCTTCATCTGATCAACAGCTTATCCCTTCCCTTCTTGGTATCATCACCTCACCGTTTCTCTTGTGCGTATTTTCATTCTTCCCTCTCTTCTTCATGTCCACCTTACGTTTTGATTTACCTTTTCCTTCATTCCTTTTTTTCCTCTTCTTTCATGCCAAACATTTCTTCCTCAAATAGGTTCTTCTGTGTTGACCCTTCCTTGGTAATTACCCCTCGGCACTATCTATTTTTACCTCTTGCTACCCTTTCTCCATCTTTATGGCTTCTTCCATCGCCCATTACTCAATATCCCCTATCACCATATTTACTATGATCATTCATTCTCCCTCTCCTCCCCCCCCCCCCTCTCTCTCTCTCTCTCTCTCTCTCTCTCTCTCTCTCTCTCTCTCTCTCTCTCTCCCAGTATCTCTGCTGTTGTCCCTCCACCCACTACAGCCTCCCTTACCCTCTCTCTCCCTTTCTTCCATCGTTCCTTCTCTCTCCCTGGCAACGACAACAGAACTAATGCCTCCTTCACTGCTGAATTGTGATACACATTTGTCACTCTTAACATCGACTCTGGATTGATCGATTCCTCAGACCCCATCCCTTGCTGACGTGTATCAAAGTGACACGAAGGAGAGAACCTTGGGTTGCTGGAGACAGTCCTCTGGTCCTCGAAGATTCCCCCGCTCTTCGTCGGGAGACAATGCATCATACTTACCTGTGAAGTGTGTGATGATCCTCATGATCCTCCCATACAAATGGAATCTCTCCTTCCTCAGAGAAGGCTGTGTAGCGTGTGTATATACAGTGTGGCACCTCCACAAGCTTACATCCACCCCTAAGATAATCGGCGTCTCTATTTGTTCCATTCCTCTCCGCCACACGGGTGTCCCAGCCTCATGCTATCTCCATTATTCACTCCGGCGCCCGCGTTAGCTCTCTCAACTCTCTCTCTCTCTCTCTCTCTCTCTCTCTCTCTCTCTCTCTCTCTCTCTCTCTCTCTCTCTCTCTCACTCTTGTTTTCTTGGATGGAGCAACTTCCTCTGTTTTACCTCAGTTTATGTAATGTGTGTGTGTGTGTGTGTGTGTGTGTGTGTGTGTGTGTGTGTGCGTGTGTGTGTGTGTGTGTGTGTGTGTGTGTGTGCGTGTGTGTGTGTGTGTGTGTGTGTGTGTGTGTGTGTGTTACTGTACGGGGAGGGTGGAGTTTTACCCTCATGGGGTGCCCCCCCCCCCCCCCGCCCTTATACATCCTCTACCATCAGACATCTTTCTCAGCTTCTGTACGCTGTTTGCTTTAATCATTTCCTCATTCAGTATATAATATCCAGTCGTCCACCACTGTACTATCATAGTAGTTCTTTACATGTCTTTGAACAAAAGTCTTGCTTATGTTCATGTTACGTCGTTTGCTTGTTCTGTTCCTTCATCTTTCGAAGAACTATTCACTGTCTCCGTCATCAGTCTGATTGAATGCCTGTAAAGGCTGTGATCAAGTCACTCCTCCCTCTTCTCTCTTCTATGGTGGACAGATTTAAGGTGTCTAGCTTCAGCATGTAACTCACCTGTCATGATTCTGGTATCATCCTTGTCGCCCTCCTCTCGACCTTCTCTGTCCGTTGTTTTGCCTATGTAGGCGCGGCAGACTGACTGAAGCATGTTCTAGTTTTAGACCATACGTACGTAGAGCGTCAGCGCCACTCTGAATACCTCTTCATCCATGAACCATAACGCAATTCTAATGCTTCTCAAAGACCTTTGGTCTCCTTAACTGTTCTCCTGGTGTGGGAGTCTGGAGAATGAGGGACGATGTCCACTCCCAAGTCTTCTCTCACACGTTGATCCCGTCTTTAACCGTGTCTCCTCCTCATACGTGGGTTGAGTCTCATCAACCATGTATCGGGCCAACCTTGGAGTGTGTCTGGGGTCAATTATAACTTGATGTAATCTTCCTCAATATCCGTGGTGTAATGGTTAGCGTTACTGACCATGAGTCAGTACGGGCCTGCCCTGGGGTCGGGCTCGTGTGAAGGAAAAACACCAGGATTCGGTAAGGATCGATTACTGTGCCCAGAATCTTTAACCCAAACAGGCCCGCGCTGACTCGTGGTCAGTAACGCTAATCGTTATACCTTGGAGACACGTGTGTGTGTGTGTGTGTGTGTGTGTGTGTGTGTGTGTGTGTGAGTGTGTTTGTATATGTGCGCGCGCGCGTGTGTGTGTGTGTGTGTGTGTGTGTGTGTGTGTGTGTATGCGTGTGTGTGTGTGTGTGTGTGTGTGTATGTGTGTGTGTGTGTGTGTATGTGTGTGTGTGTGTGTGTGTATGTGTGTGTGTGTGTGTGTGTGTGTGTGTGTGTGTGTGAGAGTGTGTTTGTATATGTGTGTGTGTGTGTGTGTATGCGTGTGTGTGTGTGCGTGTGTGTGTGTGCGTGTGTGTGTGTGTGTGTGTGTGATTCGTGTATACAATTTACATGATCTCTGCTCAGCTTGTCCCTCATCTCCACAGCCGTGTACCTGGAGACCTGTTGCCGTATATCGTCCCGGACACTTCTCTGTTCCCGTATTCTGTCGGCACCGGGGATATCATAATCACCATAGCCTTCACTGCAGCTCACCCGTGTTCACATGGATGTGTCTCTCCAGGGGATTGAATGAGGGTGTATTGTTTCCTTCTAAATTTTCCTTTTGTACAAGTCCGTGAGGTTCGTGGGTCACCCTCACCCCATAATTCATGCCACTTGACTTGTCTCCATTTTCGACGCATTCCGTTGGGTCTTTTCTGACTGTCGTATATGCTTCCTCAAGTGACGAGACCAGACTGCAAATGAATATTCTGGCTGAGGGCGGAACACAGGTCGTAAATAATGCCTGTAGAATCTCTCGGTCCATATACATGAGGTCAATTTTGACAGTCACCAAGTCTCCTATCCCCTACAGTCCTGTTAATGTGGGCGTCAGCATAATAACTCTTACAGTTCTGCCTATAACGACTATTTCAACTTGTTTCCTCTGATATGATGATGTCTTGTGCCGTCCTTACTACTTACTTTATTCTACAATCGTTGGCAGTGATTACACGCACACACACACACACACATATATATATATATTTTTTTTTTTTTTTTTTTTTTTTTTTTATACTTTGTCGCTGTCTCCCGCGTTTGCGAGGTAGCGCAAGGAAACAGACGAAAGAAATGGCCCCCCCCCCCCCCCCCCATACACATGTACATACACACATCCACACACGCAAATATACATACCTACACAGCTTTCCATGGTTTACCCCAGACGCTTCACATGCCTTGATTCAATCCACTGACAGCACGTCAACCCCTGTATACCACATCGCTCCAATTCACTCTATTCCTTGCCCTCCTTTCACCCTCCTGCATGTTCAGGCCCCGATCACACAAAATCTTTTTCACTCCATCTTTCCACCTCCAATTTGGTCTCCCTCTTCTCCTCGTTCCCTCCACCTCCGACACATATATCCTCTTGGTCAATCTTTCCTCACTCATTCTCTCCATGTGCCCAAACCATTTCAAAACACCCTCTTCTGCTCTCTCAACCACGCTCTTTTTATTTCCACATATCTCTCTTACCCTTACGTTACTTACTCGATCAAACCACCTCACACCACACATTGTCCTCAAACATCTCATTTCCAGCACATCCATCCTCCTGCGCACAACTCTATCCATAGCCCACGCCTCGCAACCATACAGCATTGTTGGAACCACTATTCCTTCAAACATACCCATTTTTGCTTTCCGAGATAATGTTCTCGACTTCCACACATTTTTCAAGGCTCCCAAAATTTTCGCCCCCTCCCCCACCCTATGATCCACTTCCGCTTCCATGGTTCCATCCGCTGACAGATCCACTCCCAGATATCTAAAACACTTCACTTCCTCCAGTTTTTCTCCATTCAAACTCACCTCCCAATTGACTTGACCCTCAACCCTACTGTACCTAATAACCTTGCTCTTATTCACATTTACTCTTAACTTTCTTCTTCCACACACTTTACCAAACTCAGTCACCAGCTTCTGCAGTTTCTCACATGAATCAGCCACCAGCGCTGTATCATCAGCGAACAACAACTGACTCACTTCCCAAGCTCTCTCATCCCCAACAGACTTCATACTTGCCCCTCTTTCCAGGACTCTTGCACTTACCTCCCTAACAACCCCATCCATAAACAAATTAAACAACCATGGAGACATCACACACCCCTGCCGCAAACCTACATTCACTGAGAACCAATCACTTTCCTCTCTTCCTACACGTACACATGCCTTACATCCTCGATAAAAACTTTTCACTGCTTCTAACAACTTGCCTCCCACACCATATATTCTTAATACCTTCCACAGAGCAACTCTATCAACTCTATCATATATATATATATATATATATATATATATATATATATATATATATATATATATATATATATATACATTTATTTATCTATTTATCTATGCTATTTATTATACTTTGTCGCTGTCTCCTGCATTAGCGAGGTAGCGCAAGGAAACAGACGAAAAAAATGGCCCAACCCACCCATATACACATGTATATACATACACGTCCACACACAGCACGTCTATACATCTCAACGTATAAATATATATATGCACACACAGACATATACATATATACACATGTGCATAAGTCATACTGTCTGCCCTTATTCATTTCCGTCGACACCCCGCCACACATAAAATAAAAACCCCTCCCCCAGCATTTGCGCGAGGTAGCGCTACGAAAAGACAACAAAAGCCACATTCGTTCACACTCAGCTCCCTTTCCACATCTAGGCCCCACAAAACTTTCCATGGTTTATCTCAGACGCTTCACATGCCCTGGTTCAATCCACTGACAGCACCTCGACCCCGGTATACCACATCGTTCCAATTCACTCTATTCCTTGCACGCCATTCACCCTCCTGCATGTTCAGGCTCCGATCACTAAAAAAATTTTTCACTCCATCTTTCCACCTCCAATTTGGTCTCCCACTTCTCGTTCCCTCCACCTTTGACACATATATCCTCTTTGTCAATCTTTCCTCACTCATTATTTCGATGTGACCAAACCAAATCAAAAAACCCTCTTCTGCTCTCTCAACCACACTCTTTTTATTACCACACATCCCTCTTACTCTTTCATTACTTACTCGATCAAACCACCTCACACCACACATTGTCCTCAAACATCTCATTTCCAGCACATCCACCCTCCTCCGCACAACTCTATCCATAGCCGACGCCTTGCAACCATACAACACAGTTGGATCCACTATTCCTTCAAACATGCCCATTTTTGCTTTCCAAGATAATGTTCTCGACTTCCACACATTCTTCAATGTTCCCAGAACTTTCGCCCCCTCTCCCACCCTATGATTCACTTCCGTTTCCATGGTTCCATCCGCTGCCAAATCCACTCCCAGATATCTAAAACACTTCACTTCCCCCAGTTTTTCTCCATTTAAACTTACCTCCCAATCGACTTGTCCCTCAACCCTACTGTACCTAATAACCTTGCTCTTATTCACATTTACTCTTAACTTTCTTCTTTCACACACTTTACCAAACTCAGTCACCAGCTTCTGCAGTTTCTCACACGAATCAGCCACCAGTGCTGTATCATCAGCGAACAACGACTAACTCACTTCCCAAGCTCTCT
This sequence comes from Panulirus ornatus, assembly GCF_036320965.1. NCBI lineage: Eukaryota > Metazoa > Arthropoda > Malacostraca > Decapoda > Palinuridae > Panulirus > Panulirus ornatus. Next base: position 4,040,313 of record NC_092241.1, on the reverse strand, counting down.
CATCCACAACAGACTTCATACTTACCCCTCTTTCCAAAACTCTTGCATTCACCTCCCTAACAACTCCATCCATAAACAAATTAAACAACCATGGAGACGTCACGCACCCCTACCGCAAACCTACATTCACTGAGAACCAATCACTTTCCTCTCTTTCTACACGTACACATGCCTTACATCCTCGATAAAAACTTTTCACTGCTTCTAACAGCTTACCTCCCACACCATATATTCTTAATACTTTCCACAGAGTATCTCTATCAACTCTATCATATGCCTTCTCCAGATCCATAAATGCTACATACAAATCCATTTGCTTTTCTAAGCATTTTTCACATACATTCTTCAAAGCAAGCACCTGATCCATACATCCTCTACACTTCTGAAACCACACTGTTCTTCCCCAATCTGATGCTCTGTACATGCTTTCACCCTCTCAATCAATACCCTCCCATATAATTTCCCAGGACTACTCAACAAACTCATACCTCTGTAATTTGAGCAGTCACTCTTATCCCCTTTGCTTTTGTACAATGGCACTATGCAAGCATTCCGCCAATCCTCAGGCACCTCACCATGAATCATACATACATTGAATAACCTTACCAACCGGTCAGCAATATAGTCACCCCCTTTTTTAATAAGTCCCACTGCAATACCATCCAAACCCGCTGCCTTGCCGTCTTTCATCTTCCGCAAAGCTTTTACTACCTCTTCTCTGTTTACCATATCATTCTCCCTAACCCTCTCACTTTGCACACCATCTCGACCACTATCTGCCACTCTATCATCAAACACATTCAACAAACCTTCAAAACACTCACTCCATCTCCTTCTCACATCACCACTACTTGTTGTCACCTCCCCATTAGCCCCCTCCACTGATGTTCCCATTTGTTCCCTTGTCTTATGCACTTTATTTACCTCCTTCCAGAGATGGCAAGGGCAAACATGCTCCAAACGAGTCCGTCCTTGTGTGAAAGATAAAAGTAGAAGGAAAAGAAAGCTGAAAATGATCATGGCTCTTCATATGACTGTAGACTTGACTTTTGAGGTAATCATATCAGCCAAATCTCGAGAGCCAAAGTCCACAAAGAAACATGGGGGAAGCAGCAGGGAAACATGTACTATGGGTCCAAAACAGTGAACATGTATAGACGGATCTTTACACTGAGACCTAAGGAGAATAACACGCAAATCTCCTCCTGCTTACTTATTGTCCCTGAAGGATGGTATCTGCTCTTACACAGTTAGGTAGCATCTGATCCATCTTAGACAATCTCCTCCGACACCGACTCATCTCCTCCGACACCGACTCATCTCCTCCGACACCGACTCATCTCCTCCGACACCGACTCATCTCCTCCGACACCGACTCATCTCCTCCGACACCGACTCATCTCCTCCGACACCGACTCATCTCCTCCGACACCGACTCATCTCCTCCGACACCGACTCATCTCCTCCGACACCGACTCATCTCCTCCGACACCGACTCATCTCCTCCGACACCGACTCATCTCCTCCGACACCGACTCATCTCCTCCGACACCGACTCATCTCCTCCGACACCGACTCATCTCCTCCGACACCGACTCATCTCCTCCGACACCGACCTAGAATTCAAACAATATATTTTCCACTCGCCCAGCTCTCTTTCTCAGGTTTTTCACTCCATCTTTCCACCTCCAATTTGGTCTCCCACTTCTCCTCGTTCCCTCCACCTCCGAGACATATATCCTCTTTGTCAATCTTTCCTCACTCATTCTCTCCATGTACCTAAACCATTTCAAAACACCCTCTTCTGCTCTCTCAACCACACTCTTCTTATTACCACACATCTCTCTTACCCTTTCATTATTCACTCGATCAAACCATCTCACACCACATATTGTCCTCAAATATTTCATTTCCAACACATCTTCATTCCTTCGCACAAAACTATCTGTAACCCATGCCTCGCGACCATAAAACATTGTTGGAATAACTATTCTTTCAAACATACCCATTTTTGCTCTACGAGATAATGTTCCGCCTTCCACACATTCTTCAACGCCTCCAGAACTTTCGCCCCCTCCCCCACCCTATGATTCACTTCCGCTTCTATGATTCCATCCGCTGCTAAATCCACTTCCAGATATCTAAAACACTTCACTTCCTCTAGTTTTTCTCCATTCAAACTTACCTCCTAATCATCTTGTCCCTCAACCCTACTGAACCCAATAACTTTGCTCTAATTCACATCTATTCTCAACTTTCTTCTTTCACACACACACACACACACACACACACATACATATATATATATATATATATATATATATGTATATATATATATATATATATATATATATATATATATATATATATATATATATATTTATATTATTATTTTTTTATTCTATTTTGCGTTGTCGCTGTCTTCCGCGTTTGCGAGGTAGCGCAAGGAAACAAACGAAAGAAATGGCCCAACCCACCCCCACACACATGCACACACATACACGTCCACACACACAAATATACACACCCACACATCTCAATGTACACATATATATATACACACACAAACACATGCATATATACACATGCACACAACTCACACCGTCCGCCCCTACTCTCCCATCAATACCCCGCCACACAGGGAATAACATTCCCCCCCCCCCCATGTGCGCGATGCAGCGCCAGGAAAAGACAACAAAGGCCCCATTCGTTCACACTCAGTCTCCAGCTGTCATGCAATAATGCCCAAAACCACAGCTCCCTTTCCACATCCAGGCCCCACAGAACTTTCCATGGTTTACCCCAGACGCTTCACATGCCCTGATTCAATCCATTGACAGCACGTCGACCCCGGTATACCACATCGATCCAATTCACTCTATTCCTTGCCCGCCTTTCACCCTCCTGCATGTTCAGGCCCCGATCACTCAAAATCTTTTTCACTCCATCTTTCCTCCTCCAATTTGGTCTCCCACTTCTCCTCGTTCCCTCCACCTCCGAGACATATATCCTCTTTGTCAATCTTTCCTCACTCATTCTCTCCATGTACCTAAACCATTTCAAAACACCCTCTTCTGCTCTCTCAACCACGCTCTTTTTATTTCCACACATCTCTCTTACCCTTACATTACTTACTCGATCAAACCACCTCACACCACATATTGTCCTCAAACATCTGATTTCCAGCACATCCACCCTCCTGCGCACAACTCTATCCATAGCCCACGCCTCGCAACCATACAACATTGTTGGAACCACTATTCCTTCAAACATACCCATTTTTGCTTTCCCAGATAATGTTCTCGACTTCCACACATTCTTCAAGGCTCCCAGGATTTTCGCCCCCTCCCCCACCCTATGATTCACTTCCGCTTCCACGGTTCGTTCCATCCGCTGCCAGATCCACTCCCAGATATCTAAAAGACTTTACTTCCTCCAGTTTTTCTCCATTCAAACTTACCTCCCAATTGACTTGACCCTCAACCCTACTGTACCTAATAACCTTGCTCTTATTCACATTTACTCTTAACTTTCTTCTTTCACACACTTTACCAAACTCAGTCACCAGCTTCTGCAGTTCCTCACACGAATCAGCCACCAGCGCTGTATCATCAACGAACAACAACTGACTCACTTCCCAAGCTCTTTCATCCCCAACAGCCTGCATACTTGCCCCTCTTTCCAAAACTCTTGCATTCACCTCCCTAACAACCCCATCCATAAACAAATTAAACAACCATGGAGACATCACACACCCCTGCCGCAAACCTACATTACTGAGAACCAATCACTTTCCTCTCTTCCTACACGTACACATGCCTTACATCCTCGATAAAAACTTTTCACTGCTTCTAACAACTTGCCTCCCAGACATATATTCTTAATACCTTCCTCAGAGCCTCTCTATCAACTCTATCATACGCCTTCTCCAGATCCATAAATGCTATATACAAATCCATTTGCTTTTCTAAGTATTTCTCAGATACATTCTTCAAAGCAAACACCTGATCCACACATCCTCTACCACTTCTGAAACCACACTGCTCTTCCCCAATCTGATGCTCTGTACATGCCTTCACCCTCTCAATCAATACCCTCCCATATAATTTACCAGGAATACTCAAGAAACTTATACCTCTGTAATTTGAGCACTCCCTCTTATCCCCTTGGCCTTTGTACAATGGCACTATGCAAGCATTCCGCCAATCCTCAGGCACCTCACCATGAATCATACATACACTGAATAACCTTACCAACCAGTCAACAATACAGTCACCCCCTTTTTTAATAAATTCCACTGCAATACCTTCCAAACCCGCTGCCTTGCCGGCTTTCATCTTCCGCAAAGCTTTTACTACCTCTTCTCTGTTTACCAAATCATTTTCCCTAACCCTCTCACTTTGCACACCACCTCGACCAAAACACTCTATATCTGCCACTCTATCATCAAACACATTCGACTAACCTTCAAAATACTCACTCCATCTCCTTCTCACATCACCACTACTTGCTATGACCTCCCCATTAGCCCCTTTCACTGAAGTTCCCATTTGCTCCCTTGTCTTACGCACATTATTCACTTCCTTCCAGAGATGGCAAGGGCAAACATGCTCCAAACGAGTCCGTCTTGTGTGAAAGATAAAAGTAGAAGGAAAAGAAAGCTGAAAATGATCATGGCTCTTCATATGACTGTAGACTTGACTTTTGAGGTATCATATCAGCCAAATCTCGAGAGGCCAAAGTCCACAAAGAAACTGGGGGAAGCAGCAGGGAAACATGTACTATGGGTCCAAACAGTGAACATGTATAGACGTGATCTTTACACTGAGACCTAAGGAGAATAACACGCAAATCTCCTCCTGCTTACTTATTGTCCCTGAAGGATGGTATCTGCTCTTACACAGTTAGGTAGCATCTGATCCATCTTAGACAATCTCCTCCGACACCGACTCATCTCCTCCGACACCGACCTAGAATTCTAACAATATATTTTCCACTCGCCCAGCTCTCTTTCTCAGGTTTTCTCACTCCATCTGAAAACTCAAGGGATTCGGTGCCTATGATCTGAGTCTATATTGTCTCTCACTAAAGTGGTTCTTACCAACGGGGAATAAAAAGTCTTTGCTTTCTGATTATCTTCTCTGAGATCTTGTGAACCATACTCGTTAGTCTGTACTTCAGAGCTGCCTCGTATTCATCATTATTTTCTTTTTTTGAGAGAGATCGATTCAATATTTGTTCTCCATTCCTTTGGTACACAAACTCCTTCGAGGATGATCCTTAACAACGTTCCTCTCCCTCGAGCCTCTGCACACACTACCTCGGGTCCGAGTGATAAGATGTTATTCAACAAGTGGCTCAACTTCTCCCTGAACCATCTTATATGCTAGGAGATTTTTGAAGGCAGTACTTTCCAGGGTGCCATCCTTCCTCCCATTCTGGCAGTGTTTAGACCCACGTCATTTGAAGTAAATGCTCTATTTGAATCTTCGTATTCACCTCTTCAAGTAAACCCTTATCTGTGTCAGATGTGATCCTTTTTTTTTTTTTTTGAGTTCTCTGCTCTCACTGTTTGATCCTTTTCCGACAATATTCCCAGTCATAGACTTAACACATATACATCTTTCATATCCCTTTTCTCCTCTTCCCCCCTTCAGAGTGTGTTCTAAATCCCTCTCCCAGCTGACAAAGGCTACCTGGTTGCCTTCTATATTTTTCGTTTTCAGTGTAGATGTCCTTTCTGTTGTTTATTAACATCTGTTAAACTATCACTTTATCTCATTTAACTAGCTTTTTGAAATCTACCGTTAATTTCTCTGGGGATCAGTTCAAAGGAACTTTCAGTAAACACTTCTCTACATTCTCATATATTCTATATTCTGCCCCCTTATATTATACTAAATACTACATAGGGGAGAAAGAATACTTCCCACGTATTCCACGCATGTCGTAGAAGGCGACTAAAGGAGGCGGGAGGGGGAGGGGGCTGAAAACCCTCCTCTCCTTGAATTTCAATTTCTAAAAGGGGAAACAGAAGAAAGAATCAAGCGGGGAGCACTCATCCTCCTCGAAGGCTCAGGTTTGGGTGTCTGAATTCGTGTGTTTGAGGAAAGAATCCTGGATGTTCTGGCTCTGAGTGAAACGAAATTCAAGGGTAAAGGGGGAAAATGGTTCGGAAAAGTTTTAGGAGTAGAGTCAGGGGTTCGTGAAAAAACAAGAGCTAAGGAAGGCGTAACACTACTCCTGAAGCAGGAATTGTGGGAGTGTGTGATAGAGTGTAAGAAAGTAAATTCTAGAGTGATGTGGGTAAAACTGAAAGTGGATGGAGAGAGATGGGTGATTATTGGTGCTTATGCACCTGGTCATGAGAAGAACGATCATGAGACGCAAGTGTTTAGGAAGCAGCTAAGTGTGTCAGCAGCAGCTGTGATGCACGAGACCGGATATTAATGATGGGTGATTTAAATACGAAGGCGAGTAATGTGGTAGTTGAGGGTGTTACTGGTGTACATGGGGTACTGAGTGTTGTGAATGGAAATGCTGAAGAGCTTGTGGATTTGTGTAATGAAAAAATACTAGTGATTGGGAATCCTGGTTTAAAAAGAGATATAATCATAAGCATGCATGTGTGAGTAGGAGAGATGGTCGAAGGTCATTATTGGATTATGTGTTAATTGATAGGAGTGTAAAAGAGAGACATTTGGATGTTAATATGCTTAGAGGGCAGCTATCTTGTGGAGGCGAAAGTGAAGATTTGTAAAGGTTTTCAAAAAAGAAGAGAGAAAGTTGGGGAGAAGAGAGTGGTGAGAGTAAGTGACCTTAGATAAGAGACTTGTGTGAGGGAAGTACCAGGAGAGATTAAGTGTAGAATGGCAAAAGGTGAGAGCAAATGACGTGAGGGGAGTGGGTGAAGAATGGGATGTATTAGGGACGCAGTGATGGCGTGTGCAGAAGATGCATGTAGCATGAGAAAGATGGGAGGTGAGCAGATTAGAAAGCGTAATGAATGTAAGATGAAGAAGTAAAGTTGTAAGTGAAAGAGACAAGAGAGGCGTTTGGACGATACACACAAGGGAGGAGTGCAAATGACTGGGAAATGAATAAAAGAAAGCGGCAGGAGGTCAAGAGAAAGATGCAAAGGTTTAAAAAGAGAGCAAATGAAAGCTGTTTGAGAGAGTATCAGTAACTTTAGAGAGAACAAAAGATGTTTTGGAAGGAGGTAAATAACGTGCATAAGACAAGAGAACAAATGGGAGCATTGGTAAAGGGGCACGGGGAGAAGTAATAACAGGTAGTAATGAAGTGAGGAGATGGAGTGAGTATCATGAAGGTTTCTTGAATGTGTTTGGTGATAGAGTGGTAGATGTAGGGTGTTTTGGTCCGGGTGGTGTGCGAAGAGAGGGGGTCTTGGAGAATGGTTTGGTTAAGAGAGAAGAGGTAGTGATAGCTTTGCGGAAGATGAAATCCAGCATGGCAGTGGGTTGGATGGTATTGCAATAGAGCTTATTAAGAAAGGGGTGACTGTGTTGTTGATAGATTGGTAAGGATGTTTAGTGTATGATGGATCATGGTGAAGTGTCTGAAGATTGGCGGAATGCATACATTCAGATTGGGGAAGAGCAGTGTGGTTTCAGAAGTGGTAGAAGAGTGTGGATCAGATGTTTGCTTTGAAGAATGTATGAAAAATACTTAGAAAAACAGATGGATTTGTATGTAGCATTTATGGACTTGGAGAAGGCATATAATAGGGTTGATGGAGATGCTTTGTAGAAGGTCTTAAGAGTATATGGTGTGGTAGGTAAGCTGCTAGAAGCAGTGAAAAGTTTTTACCAAGGATGTATGCATGTGGACGAGTAGGAAGAGATAAATGCAAGAGTTTTGGAGAGAGGGGCGCGTATGCAGTCTGTTGGAATGAGAGGGCTTGGGATGTGAGTCACCTGTTGTTTGCCGATGATACAGCTCTGGTGGCTGAATCGGGTGAAAAACTGCAGAAGTTGGTGACTGAGTTTGGAAAAGTGTGTGAAAGGAAAAAGTTGAGAGATTGTGAATAAGAGGAAGGTTAATAGGTTCATTAGGGTTGATGGACAAGGTAATTGGGAGGCTGAATGGCGAATAATTGGAGGAAGTGAAGTGTTTTAGATATCTGGGAGTGGACTCAGCAGTGAATGGAACCATGGAAGCGGAAGTGAGTCACAGGGTGGAGGAGGGGGCGAAGGTTGTGGGAGCGATAAAGAAAGTGTGGAGGGAGAGAGCGTTATCTATGAGAGTAAAAATGGGTTTGCTTGAAGAAATAGTAGTTCCAACAATATCACATGATTGGGAGTCGTGGGCTATGGATATGGTTGTACGGAGGAGGATGGATGTGTTGGAAATGTAATGTTTAAGGAAAATATGTAATGTGAGGTGGTTTGATCGAGTAAGTAATGAAAGGGTAAGATAGATGTGTGGTAACAAAATGAGTGTGGTTGAGAGAGCAAAAGAGGGTATACTGAAATGCTTTGGTCACATGCAGAGAATGAGTGAGGAGAGATTGACAAAGTGGATATATGTGTCAGAGGTGAAGGGAACTAGAAGTGGGAGACCAAATTTGAGGTGGAAGGATGGAGTGAAAAACATTTTCAGCGATCGGGAACTGAACATGCAGGAGGGTGAAGGGCGTGCAAGGAATACAGTGAATTGGAACGATGTGGTATACCGGCTTCGAGGTGCTCTCAGTGGATTGAACCAGGGCATGTGAAGCGTCTGGGTAAGCCATGGGAAAGTATATATGAATGTGTTTGATGATAGAGTGGCAGATACAGGGTGTTTTGGACGAGGTGGTGAGCAAAGTGAGAGAGTTAGGGCGAACGATTTGGTAAACAGAGAAGAGGTAGTAAAAGCTTTGCGGAAGATGAAAGCTGGCAAGGCAGCGGGTTTGGATGGTATTGCAGTGGATTCTATTAAAAAACGGGTGACTGAATTGTTGACTGGTTGGTAAGGTTATTTAATGTATGTATGACTCGTGGTGAGGTGCCTGTGTACAAAGGCAAAGGGGATAAAAGTGAGTGCTCAAATTACAGAGGTATAAGTCTGTTGAGTATTCCTGGGAAATCATACGGGAGGATATTGATTGAGAGGGTGAAAGCATGTACAGAGCATCAAATTGGGGAAGCGCAGTGTGGTTTCAGAAGTGGTAGAGGATGTGTGGATCAGGTGTTTGCTTTGAAGAATGTATGTAAGAAATACTTAGAAAAGCAAATGGATTTGTATGTAGCATTTATGGATCTGGAGAAGGCGTATGATAGAGTTGAAAGAGATGATCTGTGGAAGGTATCAAGAATGTATGGTGTGGGAGGCAAATTGTTAGAAGCAGTGAAAAGTTTTTATCGAGGATGTAAGGTATGTGTACGTGTAGGAAGAGAGGGAAGTGATTGTTTCTCAGTGAATGTTGGTTTGCGGCAGGGGTGCGTGATGTCTCCATGGTTGTTTAATTTGTTTATGGATGGGTTTGTTAGGGAGGTGAATGCAAGCGTTTTGGAAAGAGGGGCAAGTATGCAGTCTGTTGTGGATGAGAGAGTTTGGGAAGTGAGTCAGTTTTTTGTTCGCTGATGATACAGCACTGGTGGCTGATTCGTGTGAGAAACTGCAGAAGCTGGTGACTGAGTTTGGTAAAGTGTGTGAAAGATGAAAGCTGAGAGTAAATGTGAATAAGAGCAAGGTTATTAGGTACAGTCGGGTTGAGGGACAAGTCAATTGGGAGGTGAGTTTGAATGGAGAAAAACTGGAGGAAGTGAAGTGTTTTAGATATCTGGAAGTGGATTTAGCAGCGGATGGAAACATGAAAGCAGAAGTGAATCATAGGGTGGGAGAGGGGGCGAAAGTTCTGGGAGCCTTGAAATATGTGTGGAAGTCGATAACGTTATCTCGGAAAGCAAAAATGGGTATGTTTGAAGGAATGGTGGTTCCAACAATGTTATATGGTTGCGAGGCGTGGGCAATAGATAGAGTTGTGTGGAGGAGGGTGGATGTGCTGGAAATGAGATGTTTGAGGACAATATGTGGTGTCAGGTGGTTTGAGAGAGTAAGTAATGAAAGGGTAAGAGAGATGTGTGGTAATAAAAAGAGTGTGGGTTTGAAAGAGCAGAAGAGGGTATTTTGAAATGGCTTGGTCACATGGAGAGAATGAGTGAGGAAAGATTGACAATGAGGATATATATGTCAGAGGTGGAGGGAACGAGGAGAAGTGGGAGACCAAGTTGGAGGTGGAAAGATGGAGTGGAAAAGATTTTGAGTGATTGGGGCCCGAACATGCAGGAGGGTGAAAGGTGTGCAAGGAATAGAGTGAATTGGAACGATGTTGTGTACTGGGGTCGACGTGCTGTTAATGGATTGAACCAGGGCATGTGAAGCGTCTGGGGTAGACCATGGAAAGTATTTTTGGGGCCTGGATGTGGAAAGGGAGCTGTGGTTTCGGTGCATTATACATGACAGCTAGAGACTGAATGTTGTCTTTTCCTCGCGCTACCTCGCGCACATGCGGGGGAGTGGGTTGTCATTTCATGTGTGGCGGGGTTGCGACGGGAATGAATAAGGGCAGACAGTATGAATTATGTACATGTGTATATATGTATATGTCTGTTTGTGTATATATACATGTATACGTTGAGATGTATAGGTATGTATATGTGCGTGTGTGGACTTGTATATACATACATGTGTATGTGGGTGGTTTGGGCCATTCTTTCGGGAGACAGCGACAAAGTATGATAAGATATATATATATATATATATATATATATATATATATATATATATATATATATATATATATATATATATATATATATATATCATTCATATTGTATCCTTATCTTCAATGCACCATCCTCTCCACTATACCTTCATTTTCACCACACCGTATTTTCATTATAACTCTATTTTTCCATCACCATAACCTTCACTACTGAGGCCCGTCATTACTATACTCCACTGGCCCAGCAGATGGTTTATGGTATGTTTTTCTTTGCAAAGTAACTTTTTCCACCTGGCAGACAGACATATGACTGGTCACCGTTATTGTATACATTACTCCTTCCTTTGTCCCTGTTGCTAGGGCCTCCCTCCGGCTCTTTCAACGTCGACTTAAGAACAATACTGTGCTACTGTGTTGTCCTTATGATTCTGGAGCTCACCCACTCCATCTGTCTCCTTCAACCTGGTAAGAGCGGCGGTAGAGGCCATCATTACCCAAGGCTCGTACACCGTCGTGCTCATGGGTCATACCGTCGTCCTCATAGACCGTACCGTCGTACTTCATGGATCGTACAGTCGTACTTCATGGAGTGTACTGTCGTGCTCGTGGATCGTACCGTCGTACTTCATGGATCGTACAGTCGTACTTCATGGAGTGTACTGTCGTGCTCACGGATCGTACCGTCGTACTTCATGGATCGTACCGTCGTACTTCATGGAGTGTACTGTCGTGCTCATGGATCGTACCGTCGTACTTTATGGATCGTACCGTTGTACTTCATGGATCGTACCATCGTACTTCATGGAGTGTACTGTCGTGCTCATGGATCGTACCGTCGTCCTTCATGGATCGTACCGTCGTACTTCATGGAGTGTACTGTCGTGCTCATGGATCGTACCGTCGTCCTTCATGGATCGTACCGTCGTACTTCATAGATCGTACCGTCGTACTTCATGGGTCGTACCGTCGTCCTTCATGGATCGTACTGTCGTCCTTCATGGATCGTACCGTCATACTTCATGGATCGTACCGTCGTACTTCATGGATCGTACCGTCGTCCTTCATAGATCGTATCGTCGTACTTCATGGAGTGTACTGTCGTGCTCATGGATCGTACCGTCGTACTTTATGGATCGTACCGTTGTACTTCATGGATCGTACCATCGTACTTCATGGAGTGTACTGTCGTGCTCATGGATCGTACCGTCGTACTTCGTGGATCGTACCGTCGTACTTCATAGATCGTACCGTCGTACTTCATGGGTCGTACCGTCGTCCTTCATGGGTCGTACCGTCGTCCTTCATGGATCGTACCGTCGTCCTTCATGGGTCGTACCGTCGTCCTTCATGGGTCGTACCGTCGTCCTTCATGGATCGTACCGTTGTATTTCATGGATCGTACCGTCGTGTTCAAGGGGCAGGCTAAAGCAAGCATTCAATTCTTTCGCTTGCTCGCTCGTCCACTTGAACCTGCTTCGTACGTTCAGGCACGTTCTCTATCATTACACATTCCATTTCGGCTACTACGTGATCACGTTCTCAACTGGGAACCCACGAATTGTTTTCAGTGCAGCGGTTTCTATACAGAGAGACGAAATACATGGTTTCTACGTATATATAAAGGCTAAATCCAACGTTTCTCCATATAAAGACTAAATCCAAGGTTTATGTACATAAGTCGAAATCCACTTTTTATACAGAGACCAAATGTATGGTTTCTATACATATTCAGTGTTTCTGTATATAAAGACTATGTCCAATGCTTCTCTTCGTAAAGACCAAATTCAAGGATTCCATGAATTAAGACTATATCCAAGGTTTCTATAGATAAGATTAATACAAGGTTCTTTCAATGAAGACTGAATCCAAGGTTTCTTTCCATAAAACTAAATGGAAGGTTTCTATACATAAAGGCCAGACTCAAGGTTTCTATACATAAAGACCAGATCCATGTTTTCTGTACATAAAGACCAGATCCAAGGTTTCTATACATAAAGACCAGATCCAAGGTTTCTGTACATAAAGACCAGATCCAAGGTTTCTATACATAAAGACCAGATCAAAGGTTTCTATACATAAAGACCAGATCCAAGGTTTCTATACATAAAGACCAGATCCATGTTTTCTGTACATAAAGACCAGATCCAAGGTTTCTATACATAAAGACCAGATCCATGTTTTCTGTACATAAAGACCAGATCCAAGGTTTCTATACATAAAGACCAGATCCAAGGTTTCTATACATAAAGACCAGATCCAAGGTTTCTGTACATAGAGACCAGATCCAAGGTTTCTGTACATAGAGACCAGATTGAGCATTGACGCCATGTTGGAGCATCAGACCTACATGTGCTTAGCAATATGTCGGTACCAGAAAAGTTCCATTTTAGTGAGAATGTTCATCCGTACGTTTCATGGTCCTGTGGGTGCCATGTGGAGTGAAGGAACTCTTGTACCAGCGTAGCATCACCGTTGCCTGCACTATGCTGAGTGATCCTTCGTCACTCTCGTCTAGTTATCTCTCGACTGATATGTTGTCTCTCCTCTGTATGGGGGATCACTCGTAATCAGAGCGGGTTGGCTAGCTTTTTTCGGGTCTGTTTTCCCCTGAGGTATGTCGACTTGAACGGTCTAATGTAATTTCGAGGCTTCGCTTTTATGCCTGTGTTCTGTATCTGCCGGACACAACCACACCGGGTTCAGTTGCTTGACCGCGTCAGGTGTCGGCTGTGTTAATAATGTCTCTGGTGTGATCTCACGTATTCAGTTCTTATTCAGTGTCTCATTATTGTCGTGTGTGTGTGTGTGTGTGTGTGTGTGTGTGGGTGTGTGGGTGGGTGGGGGGTTGTTTGTGTGTCACGGAGCATAAGTCTTACGCTAGTGTTGCCCTGTCTCTTAACCTTGTATGTGCCTATGATGTCTTTACTCCTATACACACACACACACACACACACACACACACACACACACACTAACTTCATTTCAAAAACCATAGCCAGGTGCTCATGCCTGGGGTACCAGTTGTATGCATAAAAAGCTTAAGACTTCTAGCTCTCATTGTCATGGACCAATAGTGGTGGCACACACATACAGACAAGCATACAGGCAAGCTCTCTCTCTCTCTCTCTCTCTCTCTCTCTCTCTCTCTCTCTCTCTCTCTCTCTCTCTCTCTCTCTTTTATACACACACACACACACACACACACACACACATATATATATATATATATATATATATATATATATATATATATATATATATATATATATATATATATATATTTCATACTGTTCGCCATTTGCCGCGTTAGCAAGGTAGCGTTAAGAACAGAGGACTGAGCCTTTGAGGGAATATCCTCACTTGTTCCTTCTTTTGGAAAATCAAAAACGAGAGGGGAGGATTTCCAGCCCCCCGCTCCCTTCCCTTTTAGTCACCTTCTACAACACGCAGAGAATACGTGGGATGTATTCTTTCTCCCCTATCCCCAGGGATAATATACATATTCATACTTATCTAAAAATTTTGCTTTGTCCTTGTCTCCTACGTTAGCGGGGTAGCGCAAGGAAACAGACGAAAGAATGGCCCAACCCACCCACATACACATGTATATACATACACGTTCACACACGCAAATATACATACCTATACATCTCAACGTATACATATATATACACACACAGACATATACATATATACAAATGTACATAATTCATACTATCTGCCTTTATTCATTCCCATCGCCACCCCGTCACACATGAAATAACAACCCCTTCCCCCCTCATGTGCGCGAGGTAGAGTTAGGAAAAGACAACAAAGGCCACATTCGTTCACACTCAGTCTCTAGCTGTCATGTAATGATGCAAAGAAAACCACATCTCCCTTTCCAGATCCACGCCTTACAAAACTTTCCATGGTTTACCCCAGATGCTTCACATGCCCTGGTTCAATCCATTGATAGCACGTCGACCCCGGTATACTACACCGTTCCAATTCATTCTATTCCTTGCATGCCTTTCACCCTCCTGCATGTTCAGGCCCCGATCACTCAAAATCTTTTTCACTCCATCTTTCCCCCTCCAGTTTGGTCTCGCACTTCTCCTCGTTCCCTCCACCTCTGACACATATATTCTCTTGGTCAATCTTTTCTCACTCATTCTCTCCATGTGACCAAACCATTTCAAAACACCCTCTTCTGTTCTCTCAACCACACTCTTTTTATTACCACACATCTCTCTTACCTAATTATTACTTACACGATCAAACCACCTCACACCACATATTGTCCTCAAACATCTCATTTACAGTATATCTACCCTCCTCCGCACAACTCTATCTATAGCCCACGCCTCGCAACAACATAACATTGTTGGAACCAGTATTCCTTCAAACGTACCATTTTGCTTTCCGAGATAATGTTCTCGACTTCCACACATTCTTCAACGCTCCCAGAACTTTCGGCCCCTCCAACACCCTATGATTCACTTCCGCTTCCATGGTTCCATCCGCTGCCAAAGCCACTCCTAGATATCTAAACATTTCACTTCCTCCAGTTTTTCTCCATTCAAACTTACCTCCCAATTGACTTGTCCTTAAACCCTACTGTACCTAATAACCTTGCTCTTATTCACATTTACTCTCAGCTTTCTTCTTTCACACACTTTACCAAACTCAGTCACCAGCTTCTGCAGTTTCTCACACGAATCAGCCACCGGAGATGTATCATCAGCGAACAACAACTGACTCACTTCCCAAGCTCTCTCATCCACAACAGACTGCACACTTGCCCCTCTTTCCAAAACTATTGCATTCACCTCCCTAACAACCCCATCCATAAACACATTAAACAACCATGGAGACATCACACACCCCTGCCGCAAACCTACATTCACTAAGAACCAATCACTTTCCTCTCTTCCTACACGTACACATACCTTACATCCTCTATGAAAACTTTTCACTGCTTCTAACAACTCGCCTCCCACACCATATATTCTTAATACCTTCCACAGAGCATCTCTATCAACTCTATCATATGCCTTCTCCAATTTCATAAATGCTACATACAAATCCATTTGCTTTCTTAAGTATTTCTCACATACATTCTTCAAAGCAATATATATATATATATATATATATATATATATATATATATATATATATATATATATATATATGATCAGACCAATCCGTGATGACAGTTTTTAAGGTGAAATCGCACTTTAGCGGCAGTTCATGCAATTTCATTCAACATGTAATTTTTCTATACATGTGGCATGACATGTTTCGTGGAGACAATCCACCTCATCAGGTGCCAGTACTTAACAGAGTTATCTAAATCCCAGCTTCACACTTGATTCCCGCCTTTCAACACCAGTCTTTCTAGGCCAAGCACTGTCTGCTATGTATGGTCGTAACCCTTGTGAGATAGAGTGATTAAGGGGGTTGGTCACGTGACGGGGGTTGGCGTGGGTAGCTGGATGTCTTGGACAATATTTAGTGTGTCTTTTGTGTTAAGAAAGGGAAAAAAATTATCGTTTAAGACACATCCAGTTACCCAGGTCAACCCCGCCACATGACCCCCTTTAATCATTCTCCCTTTCAATTGTTACTGACAGACAAAGATTGGTGCTGGACGGTAGAACTCGTGTGTGATGTTGGGATTTGAATACCTTTGTTAAGTGTTGGCACCTGATAAGGTGGATTGTCTTCACGAAACATTTTGTGCCACGCTTATAGAAAAATTACATATGAAATAAAATCATACGAACTCTCACTGAAGTGCGATTTCACCTTCGTACAAAGGCAAAGGGGATAAGAGTGAGTGCTCAAATTTCAGAGGTATAAGTTTGTTGAGTATTCCTGGTAAATTATATGGGAGGGTATTGATTGAGAGGGTGAAGGCATGCACAGAGCATCAGATTGGGGAAGAGCAGTGTGGTTTCAGAAGTGGTAGAGGATGTGTGGATCAGGTGTTTGCTTTGAAGAATGTATGTGAGAAATACTTAGAAAAGCAAATGGATTTGTATGTAGCATTTATGGATCTGGAGAAGGCATATGATAGAGTTGATAGAGATGCTCTGTGGAAGGTATTAAGAATATATGGTGTGGGAGGCAAGTTGTTAGAAGCAGTGAAAAGTTTTTATCGAGGATGTAAGGCATGTGTACGTGTAGGAAGAGAGGAAAGTGATTGGTTCTCAGTGAATGTAGGTTTGCGGCAGGGGTGTGTGATGTCTCCATGGTTGTTTAATTTGTTTATGGATGGGGTTGTTAGGGAGGTGAATGCAAGAGTTTTGGAAAGAGGGGCAAGTATGAAGTCTGTTGTGGATGAGAGAGCTTGGGAAGTGAGTCAGTTGTTCGCTCATGATACAGCGCTGGTGGCTGATTCATGTGAGAAACTGCAGAAGCTGGTGACTGAGTTTGGTAAAGTGTGTGAAAGAAGAAAGTTAAGAGTAAATGTGAATAAGAGCAAGGTAATTAGGTACAGTAGGGTTGAGGGTCAAGTCACTTGGGAGGTAAGTTTGAATGGAGATAAACTGGAGGAAGTAAAGTGTTTTAGATATCTGGGAGTGGATCTGGCAGAGGATGGAACCATGGAAGCGGAAGTGGATCATAGGGTGGGGGAGGGGGCGAAAATCCTGGGAGCCTTGAAGAATGTGTGGAAGTCGAGAACATTATCTCGGAAAGCAAAAATGGGTATGTTTGAAGGAATAGTGGTTCCAACAATGTTGTATGGTTGCGAGGCGTGGGCTATGGATAGAGTTGTGCGCAGGAGGGTGGATGTGCTGGAAATGAGATGTTTGAGGACAATGTGTGGTGTGAGGTGGTTTGATCGAGTAAGGAACGTAAGGGTAAGAGAGATGTGTGGAAATAAAAAGAGCGTGGTTGAGAGAGCAGAAGAGGGTGTTTTGAAATGGTTTGGGCACATGGAGAGAATGAGTGAGGAAAGATTGACCAAGAGGATATATGTGTCGGAGGTGGAGGGAACGAGGAGAAGAGGGAGACCAAATTGGAGGTGGAAAGATGGAGTGAAAAAGATTTTGAGTGATCGGGGCCTGAACATGCAGGAGGGTGAAAGGCGTGCAAGGATTAGAGTGAATTGGATCGATGTGGTATACCGGGGTTGACGTGCTGTCAGTGGATTGAATCAGGGTATGTGAAGCGTCTGGGGTAAACCATGGAAAGCTGTGTAGGTATGTATATTTGCGTGTGTGGACGTATGTATATACATGTGTATGGGGGTGGGTTGGGCCATTTCTTTCGTCTGTTTCCTTGCGCTACCTCGCAAACGCGGGAGACAGCAACAAAGCAAAAAAAAGAAAAAAAAATAGTATATATATATATATATATATATATATATATATATATATATATATATATATATATATATATATAGAATCACTTGTATGGCAGTCCGGCATATAACTAGTAGTTTATAGAGCTCTTGATAGAGAAACGACTGTTTGATCACAAGTAATCGAACGCCCTTCGTTTTATGACCATATGCAATGGGATTTTCTTGTTATATCCCGCCAGTTAGTAGCTGACGATTTACCGTTCTTCACTATCACACATGGAGATGTATAAACAAATATAGTGCACATGAATACCCACTGCCACTTCAGCGGCACATACAATCATCCTTCAACGGCAAGGATTCGAACCTTCGCCACTTGTATGGCAGCAGGAAATGCTAACGACTGAGAGCTGCGATTGGTGATTCTTGTTGGGCTACATTTATGATGATCTTATGTACGTATTGAGGATAGTGGACTCACCTGCTTCACTCAACTGGTCATATCAAACCATTTTTCATTTCCAAAAGGTGTATTTACTTTGCTTATGCAAGAAACATAAATGTCTTTTCATTGTTTCTAGTACCCGGCCATTTACTCCATATGAGAGTCGCTTCCATGATTTGTATCTTATGCTACATTGAAAAGCTTTCTGCAGACCAACAAATGGTACTTGCAATACAACGTTAGATTTTCAAGACTCCTGCATGTTTTGTCGAATTGCATAGGTCAGGTTTGTCTTTCCTCTGTCCTTCCACAAACCATCCTGCCCCTCCCCTAGCGGTGGTTTGATTACATCCCTCGCTCTTCTGTCTATCTTTCCCATATATCTCAGACGCATGGCTTATTAAGGAAATTCCCCAGTAGTTCTCACATTTTCCTGAGTCGCCCCCTTGAGAACAATGGACACACGGGCAGTCTTCCCCTGTCTTTTGGTATTTTTCCTTCACTCCACATTTTATTCCATAACACAGTTTATAGCTGGGATATTATCATTTCCCCGTTTTGAACCATGCAGTAGGTGTACCACTGTATGCCAGTTGCTGTTTCGTTACTGACAATCACCACATAACTGTCCATTTCTACCATGTTAATAGGGGTATTTGGGGACCTGGTACATTGCGTTCTTCCTCGTTTCAGTTTTCGTGGGGTTCATTTAACAAATCTTTCATATAATTCTTACAGTGAGTTCATTCAAATCCACCATGGACTCTAATCATTTTCATCTTTATAATGAATCGTCTCACATTTCGGATCGTACAACTCTGCCAGCTTATATATCATCTTTTGAGACTGATCTATTGTTCATCACATCTACTAGTTCTTTCCACGATATCCCCTTGAGCTTTCGTTTCACATGTTCCACATGCCTCCTCTCGGTGATATGTTCTTATCTAACGTCTAGTGTTATCTTTCTGAACCATTTTTTTCCTGAGGCATTTGCTATCATTTCAACTGCGGTCATCATCTCTTCCTCACCAAGGTGTACGTTGCTTTCCAGTATCTCCCGAGAGTGTCCTTGGTAATCTAATTTGTCGTAGTTTTACACCATCTCCCAAGTCTCTTCCAGGCTCTCATAATCTGCAGCCACAGATGAACTGCATCTCCTTGTCAGGTCGTCTTTAAGAGAATCTGTCCTGAGGTCTCAACTTGTATTATTTGACTTTTCTGCTGTTCTTGGACAATTTCTGTGTTCTTTGTTGACCTTCAATAACTTTCTGAACCCTCATCTGATTTTATCTGAGCTCCGTCAAAAACTGTCTGAATTCTGTCTAAACTCTGTCTAGCTCTGTCTAAACTATTGCATTAATCAATATATGGTCAGCAACCAAAGACACCCGTGGTGCGACTTTAAGATTGTCAATTATTGTCTTCTCTCAAACGGGAAAATGATCTATTAGAGATTTAAGGTCATACTTTCCATTGTGTGTATGTGTGTGTGTGTTCTATCTGTATGTTGTAGTTCTATCCCAATGTGTCTGTTCTGTCTGTAGGTTGCAACTGGATGGTTTTCTGGATAATCATAAAATCTGTTCCTGATATCTGTCTTGTTTCTCAGAGACCAATCTATCAACTTTTTATCCTTTTCTCATTTGTTTGCTGCATATATATATATATATATATATATATATATATATATATATATATATATATATATATATATATATATATATGTATGTATGGCAACCTTCTCTCTCATTTACTTCAGCTGTCATGTATGATTCACCGAAACCAGAGCACATATCCACAAGCAGACCTTGCAAACCTTACCAGAGTTCCCACTCTCGCTTCATATGCTCGTCGTCCATTGTATACCAGTTGTATACCAGTTCGTTTTATCCCTGGTATGCCTCACACCTTCTTTCACAATCAGGCCCCGAACACTCAAAGCATCTTTCACTCCATCCTTGCACCTTCTCCTTGGTTTCCCCTTTTCCTTGTTCCCTCCAGTTCCGACATGTATACCCCCAGTCATCCACTCCTCACTCGTCCTCTCCATATGTCCAAAACATTTTAGCACACACTTTTCAGCTCTCTCATTCATACTCCTTTTCTATCACACTTTACTTTATCATGTCTTCTTGGATCAAGCCTCATCGCGCCACACAACGTCTTCAAACATGTTACTTTCAAGACATCCATCCTCTTCTTTACATTTTCGTCGAAGACTCGCGCCTCGTATCCATGCATTCCCAACTGGACGACTGTACCATCAAAAATACCCATTTCTACCCTTCGAAACAGTGATCTCTCTTTCCACACGTTCTTCAATGCGTCCAGGAACTCTGTCCCCTCACCCACCTTATAGCTCACATCAGCTCCCATTGTTCCATTCGCCGCCATGTCCACTCTGAGGTATCTAAAACACCTCACTTCCTCTAAGTTCTCTCCATTCATACTAACACTCCATATAACTTGACTCTCTTCATTGGAGGAGTAGAGGAATTACATAACTACTTGGAGATGCTTCTGGTTAAGACTAGAGATGCATATCATCTGAAGCGGAAATCAGATCAGTTCAATTTTATGAAAGGATTCAAGTATCTGTATCACCCACCGGGTTTTATCATTTCTAACTTCTCCGACCCATGAAATTTCCATGAGATACTGATTTCAGACTGCAGTCAGTCATTGGACCTCCAACCCGGTTTCGAGTTGGTGGGGAAATCGCCGTAAATATATCAATTTTCTCTTGGAATGAAAGGTTTTGTCTGGCTAATGTGTGATGTCAGCAATACAGCAGACATCAGGTGAACCCAGCTACTAGCAAACCTCATTCTCGCTGTTTCTCTTGTGTCCCATAAAGAGCTATAGCATATAGTTCCTATTTATAGCTAGATCCAGCACCTGTTACCAGCTATCATCCCCTATATTGCCGGCTAAGGATATAAACGTAGACACCAGCCTTATCTAACCCTCTGGGTTTACATAGTTTTCCCACAACAGACGAAGGAAGAATTTACAAATCTTTGATAGCGTAAGAAAACGTAGGTTCATGCGTTATACGTCCTCTTCACAAGCAATGGTTACCCCTATATTTTTGGGTGAAATTGAGATTGTAAAGAAAATGCGTCTTTATAGAAATAGTGATCGTCGTTTAAGCAGATGCTTCCGTTTACTGATTTACATGTGTCTTGCCTTTTAGCAATGCGCCAAGTATCAACGCTCTATCTCCTCTCTCTCTCTCTCTCTCTCTCTCTCTCTCTCTCTCTCTCTCTATCTATCTATCTATCTATCTATCTATCTATCTATATATATATATATATATATATATATATATATATATATATATATATATATATATATATCATGTCATTACCCCCAGAACCTCTTTCGTGGAAGGGGTTCAGATGTTATACCAGGACCCCTCCTACAGGAGCCCCTGAAGCTCCAAGGTTCCTGTGCTTCCAGTTGCAGGGAAATGATGAACTGCTTTGAAGTGAAAGGTTCTTTACGAGACTGAGCTGCCTCGCGTTAACACACGAGGAATCACACAACTTGGCCGAAAGTAATTTCTCACGCAAGGTGCAACCACAGACAAGCGGAGTCCGGCAGCACACACACACACACACACACACACACACACACACACACATACACACACAAGCACACATATTGGAAGAGATCACAATTGAGCGCGTGATCAACTACATTCTTTTCTTACCACAGTGAAATGAAACACGATAAGTTCTCAAGTGAACTTTCATGTAATGATCACATCATCAGGGGAGACACAAGAAACGAATACAACAGTTAGTTGATATACAACGAAAAGTCGTAGCTAGGACGCCATTTGTGCGCGCTTGGGTGCATACAAGTCTGACAATATGTGTGTCATAAAATCTATTATGTGGACAAGAAAGCGAACTGTTTACAAATTTTATCAACAATATTTCCATCAAATTTGTCTAGACCTTCACTGATATTAAGGTTACAATTTGTTATGTATTTCATGATAGAAGATTCAGTGATATTTCTCGTGGTACAAGAGTTAGAGTTAAAGTCTGAGATGGCATTACTCCAGTCACAATGATCATAATTTTCAACATTATTAAACAAGGCATTTGATTCTTGTCTAGTTCTTATACTATATTTATGTTGCTTAAGTCTAACAGAAAGATCCTTACCAGTCTGCTCAATATGAAATGTTTCACAATTTTTACATAGTACTCTATAAACGCACCCTGCGGAACTTTCTGGTAAGTTTCTGGTAAGTTTATAGTATAGTATTCTGGTAAGTTTATAGTATAGTATTCTGGTAAGTTTATAGTATTTTTGTTGCTGAGGGCAGCATTTTCATTAAAGGGTTTAAGGAACATGGGAAGTAAAGTAAAAGGTAGCTAAAAAGGAGAACTAAAAGGTTTTTGGTCTCGAGGGGAGGTTTAGGTTTAACTCTATAGAATATATATATATATATATATATATATATATATATATATATATATATATATATATATATATATATATATGTTACTGTTTATGTGTTACGGGGGAAGGTTTCACACTTGTATTGCCCCGTCACTTAAACCTTGTATATATGTACCAAGTCTTTACTTCAATGTACGTAGGCCTATGTACACATCCCATCATAGTCCAGATACCAAATTATCAACCGTCCCTGAGGGAAGGATGAACCCCTAGAGTCGGGTATAGGCTGACTGCCATGCCCAAGATTCGAGCCCATGCGGGTCTGATCGTTGGTTGGTCCGTGCTAACAAACTAGTCAGCAACGCTAACCGCTATACCACACAGGTCAGTGCAGCAGGGAGCTTTATAGTCGTCTGGGCCTAGCTTGATAGAAACATGTTTCATTACCAGACTTATTACACATCTTGGCCTCGAGGGTACGACCTTTGAGCACGGCGATCGACCCTTGAGCTCTACGGGACGACCTTTGAACACTACCGTACGACCCTAGAGCACCACCGTACGACCCTTGAGCACGACGGGACGACCCCTTGATCACTACGGGACGACCCTTGGGTATGATAGCCAGGCCTTTGACTTCATCGAGGTCATTGTAGCTAAGGGTTATATCGTCATCCGAGAGGTCGTACCGGTGTGTTCAATGGTCGTATTGTCGTGCTCAGGGGTCCTACTGTTGGGGTCAAGGATCGTACCGTTGTGGCTAAAGGTCGTATTGTTATGCCCATGAGTCGTACCGTCGTGGTCAACTATCGTACCGTCGGGGATCGTACCCTTGTGCTGAGGGGTCGAACCGTCGTATTCAAGGGTCGTACCGTTGTGCTCAAGTATCATACCGTTATACTGAAGGGTCATAGTGATGTACCCAAAGATCGTACCGTCTTGTTCAAGGATCGTACCGTTGATGCTCAAAGGATCGTATCGTCGTGCCCTAAAGGTCGTACCGTGTTTAAGTGTGGATGGGAATGTGAGCCGTGTTGCCATGTCATGTGCATCATACTGACCTTGTGAGCGGTGTTGCCATGTTATGTGCATCGTACTGACCTTGTGAGTAGTGTTGCCATGTCATGTGCATCATACTGACCTTGTGAGTAGTGTTGCCATGTCACGTGCATCATACTGACCTTGTGAGTAGTGTTGCCATGTCACGTGCATCATACTGACCGTGTGAGCAGTGTTGCCATGTCACGTGCATCATACTGACCTTGTGACTAGTGTTGCCATGTCACGTGCATCATGCTGACCTTGTGAGCCGTGTTGCCATGTCACGTGCATCATGCTGACCTTGTGCCTTTAATTCCGGGTGGCGGCGGCGGCAGGTGTGCGTCTGGACTATCTATAACTCACAGCCTGGCTGGCCACCACACTCTCCCCTCTCAATGATTCACTTTAATTATAAAATCATGGAAAACTTAGATAAACCAATGAATTATATATATATATATATATATATATATATATATATATATATATATATATATATATATATATATATATATATATGTGTTATTTTCTTTATTGTTATGCTTAGTCGCTGTCTCCCGCGATAGCGAGGTAGCGCAAGAAACAGACGAAAGAATGGCCCAATCCACCCACATACACATGTATATACATAAACGACCAAACACGCACATATACATGCCTATGCATTTCAACGTATACATACATATACATACACAGACATATACATAATTACACATGTACATATTCATACTTGCTGCCTTATCCATTCCCGTCGCCACCCCACAACACATGAAATGGCACCCCCGGTGCCCCCACGCGCGAGCAAGGTAGCACTTGGAAAGGACAACATAGGCCACATTCGTTCACACTCAGTCGCTAGCTGTCATGTATAATGTACCGAAACCACAGCTCCCTTTCCACATCCAGGCCTTACAAAGCTTTCTATGGTTTACCCCAGACGCATCACATGCCCTGGTTCAATCCATTGACAACACGTTGACTCCGGTATAGCACATCATTCCAATTCACTCTATTCCTTGCACGCCTTTCACCCTCCTGTATGTTCAGGCCCCGATCACTCGGAATCGTTTTCATTCCATCCTTCCACCACCAATATGGTCTCCCACTTCTCGTCGTACCCTCCACCTCTGACAAATATATCCTCTTTGTCAATCTTTCCTCACTCATTCTCTCCATGTGATCAAACCATTTCAATACACCCTCTTCTGCTCTCTCAACCACACTCTTTTTATTACCACACATCTCTCTTACTCTTTAATTACTTACTCGATCATACCATCTCACACCACATATTGTCCTGAAGCATTTCATTTCCAACACATACACCCTCCTCCGCACAACCCTATCGATAGCCCATGCTTCGCACCCATATAACATTGTTGGAACCACTATTCTTTCAAACATACCTATTTTCGCTCTCCAAGATAAGGTTCTCGCCTTCCACACATTATCCAACGCTCCGAGAACCTTCGCCCCTCCCCCACCCTGTGATTCACTTCCGTTTCCATGGTTCCATCTGCTACTAAACCCACTCCAACATATCTAAAGAACTTCACTTCTTCCAGTTTTTCTCCATTCAAACTTACCTCCCAATTAACTCGTCCCTCAGAATCTACTGAACCTAATAACCTTGCTCTTATTCACATTTGCTCTTGGCTTTCTTCTTTCACACACTTTACCAAACTCAGTCACCAACTTCTGCAGTTTCTTACACGAATCAGCCACCAGTGCTGTATCATCAGCGAACAACAACTGCCAAGCCCTCTCATCCACAACAGATTGCATACTCGCCCCTCTCTCCAAAGCTCTTGCATTTACCTACCTAACCATCCCATCTATAAACAACTGTGGAGACATCACACACCCCTGCCGCAAACCGACATTCACTGAGAACCAATCATCTTCCTCTCTTCCTACTCGAACATATGCCATACATCCTTGATAAAACTTTTCACTGCTTCTAGCAACTTATCTCCCATACCATATACTCTCAATTCCTTCCACAAAGCATCTCTATCAACTCTAGAGATAGAGTTTTTCTAAGTATTTCTCATATATTCTTCAAGGCAAACACCTGATCCACACATCCTCTACCGCTCCTGAAACCACACTGCTCCTCCCCAATCTGATGTTCTGTACATGCCTTGCCCCTCTCAGTCAATATCCTCGCACACAATATACCAGGAATACTCAACATACTTATACCGCTGTAATTTGTACGCTCACCTTTATCCCCTAGTACAATGGCACTATGCATGCATTCCGCCAATCCTCAGACACTTCACCATGAACCATACATACATTGAATATCCTTACCATCCAGTCAACAACAGTCACCCCCTTTTTTGATAAATTCTACTGCAATACCATCCAAACCCGCCGCCTTTCCAGATTTCATCTTCCGTAATGCTTTCACTACCTCTTCTCTGCTTACCAAACTATTTTCCCTGACCTTCTCACTTCATACACCACCTTAACCAAAGCACCCTATATCTGCCACTCTATCATTAAACACATTCAACAGCCCTTCAAAATACTCACTCCATCTCCTTCTCAATTGAGCGCGTGATCAACTAAGATCCTTTCTTAGCCAAAGGGAAATGGAATCCGTTAAGTTTTATTATCAAATACACAAAGATTTGTAAGATTAGAATTAGTGAATGTCTGTACATATTGGATAGCTTTACTGCTGATAAAATTTGTGAACAATTCCCTATCTTGTCCACATGATATATTCTATAATACGTAGGTTTATTTTGCTTTGTCGCTGTCTCCCGCGTTAGCGAGGTAGCACAAGGAAACAGACGAAAGAATGGCCCAACCCACCCACATACACATGTACAGGCATAAACGACCCCCGCCTTGCAAGGGGCTCCTGCAGCTCCAAGGCTGCGCTACACTCAGCAGCAGGGACAGGATGGTCTCCCATGAAGTGAGAAGTTATCTGAGAACGCGTACTTTCACAGGTTCAGGCATGTGTTTCTTCAGTTTTGTAACATTGAAGAAAATAGCATATGTGTAAATGTACAAGTCAACTCACCGTGCCAACTATACAGCCCTGAACTTTAGGTAGATGATGTATCATTTGTTTAACTTTATGCATCAGCGCATTCCCCTCTGCTGTAACAAAGCTTGTGTATAGTTCTCCCTTATTTTGCTAAGGAGCTTCAGATAGAGTTCAATACTCTTTGCTCGGTGAATTTCATCCTTTTATGGACGTGTGTATCACTCTAACCAACCATACCTAAGTAATAGGATCACTATTCAGGTCGAGAGTGATAGTTTGAGTGATATCTTTCCTTGTCAGTTCTTGGTGGGATCATTATTCAGATGTGATGACCAGCTGCCATATGACCGTCAGTCCCCAGTGGTTCGTTTAGATGGTCTTCCATCATGTGACGCACCGTAGGTCGGATCCAGGAAGCCATCTGAAGGGTTAACCACCACCGTGGTAAATCTCTTATCATCGTACCAGATCAGGTGCCTCTGCTAGAGGGTCTTCGTCCAGTGTGGATGTCACATGTTCATTCATAATTTCAAGATAATTAGCAGGGAAAATGATATTTGCATTATCCCCGTCAACTTGAAACTTTATATATATCCTTAAATCTAAGCCAGTCCTGCGGGATGTCCACGTCAGCTGAGTATCGTGGTTTCATTTCATAGCACAATATTGTGTTTGTGTCAGCGATCCCTTAAACTGAGAATGTTTCTCATGTGTTCTTAAGGGATTGTGAGATATTTTCTATAAGGTTTTACGTAAAGTTTTTGCTTTGGCGTATCTACAGATTTATCGTCAACATAGGATTAATGACTTATGGTTTAAGGTACTAATTCTGAGTCAGTAATTTTCTTTGTGTTTTATACATTGTTCTCTGGTGATGGGTCAGGTAACGGAAGCATCTGACAAGCTAACATGGAATCTAAACGTCTTTTTCACCTGTATTAATCATGACGCTTTTAATCATTTGTCTATGTGCCTATCTATCTATTCATATATTTCTTCTTTCTTTCAAACTATTCGCCATTTCCCGCGTTAGCGAGGTAGCGTTAAGAACAGAGAACTGGGCCTTTGAGGGAATATCCTCACCTGGCCCCCTTCTCTGTTCCTTCTTTTGGAAAAATAAAAAAAAAATAATGAGAGGGGAGGATTTCCAGCCCCCCGCTCCCTCCCCTTTTAGTCGCCTTCTACGACACGCAGGGAATACGTGGGAAGTATTCTTTCTCCCCTATCCCTAGGGATATATATATATATATATATATATATATATATATATATATATATATATATATATATATATATATATATATATTCTAGGATAGGGGAGAAAGAATACTTTCCACGTATTCCCTGCGTGTGGTAGAATGTGACTGAAAGGGGAGGGAGCAGGGGGCTGGAAATCCTCACCTCTCGCTTTCAGTTTTCCAAAAGAAGGAACAGAGAAGCGGGCCAAGTGAGGATTTCCCTCAAAGGTTCAGTCCTCTGTTCTTGACGCTACCTCCCTAACGTGGGAAATGGCGAATAGTATATAAAATATATATATATATATATATATATATATATATATATATATATATATATATATATATTTATTTATTTATTTTATATATTTTATTATACTTTGTCGCTGTCTCCCGCGTTTGCGAGGTAGCGCAAGGAAACAGACGAAAGAAATGGCCCAACCCCCCCCCCCATACACATGTATATACAT
>NC_092241.1:3999167-4006667 GCF_036320965.1 Panulirus ornatus | reverse complement strand
TGAGGAACGATGGGAACTTCTGAAGCCACTGAGGAACGATAGGAACTTCTGAAGCCACTGAGGAACGATGGGAACTTCTGAAGCCACTGAGGAACCATGGGAACTTCTGAAGCCACTGAGGAACGATGGGAACTTCTGAAGCCACTGAGGAACGATGAGAACTTCTGAAGCCACTGAGGAACGATGGGAACTTCTGAAGCCACTGAGGAACCATGGGAACTTCCTTCGTCAAGTACACACAGGTTAAAGACATACCTCAGTGAGGGACTGTGGACCACGGTCCTTGAACTGCCACAGGTTGAAAAATAATCCTGACGCATCAGAGGTGAAGATTCTCAGATTAACAAGTGGTCAGATGATGAAAGATAATCTGTGAAGATCAGAGGTGGAGATCCTCAGTTTGACTAGTGGTTCCGTGGCCGACAACAGAATAAAAAACGACGGGATGAACTACTGTTGTCTGCCATCATTTGCTGGAAGAGGACAATTTTGAGGTGTAACGGCCACCTGGCAAGAATGGAGGGAACAGGATATCCAGAAAAAGGTTTTATGACTGGATAGCAGCGGGGATATGGCCAGCGGGAGAGGTCCAGAACAGAAATAAAACAAAACCGAAGCTGCCGTCACATACAGAGCTCAGCCGTGCCAAAGGTGGACACAGGACACCTCCCTGGGACCCTGGTGCATGGAAGAATAATGTGAGGAGAGAACACTGACATTTGGTGTCCCCACATGGCGTCGAATGTGAAGGTATGATCATAAAAGGTAAATAAAGATTAAATTCTTTGGTTAAATAAAGAGATGATGTGTCCATTATTGTCATCATGGCCCCCCGTAGTATCTGTTGGGTTATACGACCAGAACAGATTTTGCTGGAAACCTTCGGTGCTGAGGTACGTCATCATGTGAGTTTGGCGAAATGTTGTTCAGGTGAGGATTACTTGGTCGCACCCAGAGCCACTGTGTAGACTCTCCTCGAGGGGGTCGGTGGGTGAAAATCAATGGATGACTACATGGGGCGCGCCCTGAGATCCAGATGTGTTATATGTGACTGGTGAAGCTCCTGCGGGTCGGAATTCCCACAGATACGTATGCAGAAACACGCCCGGGGACATGCATGTACGCATGTCGGTTTAAATCGAGGTTAAGAACAGTGTCGAGGACAACACGTGGAACAAGAACATGGGCTCTCCCGAGCTCCATCGGCGCTACCACCAGTGAAAACATTATTTCCCGCCCATAAAAAGTTCTCTCGTGAAATCGATCCTCCGTAAGTTCACGCCGTCACCGGAGGTGCGGGCAGGTGAGTGGCAGAAGTAGTAAAAAGGGGAGTGTTACACACCTCCCGAGACAGCCTGGCGGTAGGAGGAGTGGCTGCCGCTACACCTCCTCCGTCACACTAGTACGGTCATTATAACCAGTCGTGGATATATAGGAGAAATATATGCTTCGTGTTCCTCAAACTGGCGGCCAGCTCCATCTGAACTGCGTCTTCTAGAGCTTGAGTCAAAGTGGCAGGTACCTTTGCACCTGGAGATCTCTAGAGATCCTCTGGTTCATATTGAGTCAGCAAGGTCACCACCTCCGTACTTAGGGCTAGCCCCAACATCTCTTCGGTACCAGGAACCAGCTTGGTTGCATCTACATTTTGCGTCACTTGACCACCTTCTTTAAACACACATGGAGCTAAGTCATGTCATCTACATCTAATCCCAGCTGGTCCATCATATTGATATACATCTACTGCCAGTTGGGCGACCTCTTTTACGTCGCCTTTTCAAAATCGAGAGCCAAGCAGGCCACATCATAACTGTAGCCGACTGGACCTCCTTCTCTACATCTACAGCCAGTTAGGCTGCGTCTCTCGTATGTAAAGCCATCTGAACTGCCTCTTCAGAATCTAAAGCCCGTTGGGCCTCTCCTTTATACACTTAGAGCCGGATGATCCACCTCATCAGAACTCTGAGCAAACTAGGCCATCCCTCCCACCTCTAGAACCAACTTGATGGGCTCTTCGTCTAGTGCCAGCTGCGACACCTGAATCTAGAGCCACTTGAGCCACCTCCCTCACATACAGAACCAGCTGCTTCACCATCTGTATTTCTTAGACTAGTTAGCCTTCTACTCTTCTATTTTCAAAGTTACTCGGACCATATTTGCTGGGCCCGGGTTAGACGCACCAACTACCCTTACATCCATAGCGAGCTGGACTAGAGATTTTATCTTCAGCCACGGGCAATACTTCTCCAAATGTCCGTACACAGTTATTCCAAAGACTTGTTTTAGTGACGTCTGAGTTGAGGAAGTGACTAAGATGACAGAGCTGGGTGGGAGGAGGAAAGAGAGAGAAGGTGGGAGGGATGGGTGTGTCGTAAGGAAGAAGAGGGTTGGGAGAAATTAGAGGATTAGTGGAGGACATTGGAGTAGGAGACCTAAGAAGGCTGGAAAAGCTTGAAATGCTAGAAAGACTGCTGGATCTAGTAGCCCTAGGAGGTCTGGAAAGAGGGGAAGAGCTAGCTGAGTTAGGAATGCTATTAGGATAAGGAGACTCTAAGACGTATGGAAGACCTGGAAGAAGTGGGAAAGCCAACAGGTTTGGAAAAACTTGTATGACCGGGATATCGATAAGGAAAGCTTGGGCTGGGAAGGTCGCGAGAGTTGGGTTAGCTACAGAACTGGGAAAGTTTGAAGGATTGGGATAGCTAGGAAGACTGAGAACTAGAACTTCAAAAACTGAGAGGGTTGTAAAGAAGAGGAGAACTAGAGGGATCGTTAGGGTTTGGAAGATGAGGATGATGAAAATATCTAGGTAGACTGGAAGAGCTAGAACTTTTGAAAGAATTAATTAGACTTGACTAACTAGGTTTCTAAAAGCTAGAAGGATTCGGGGAGCTACGAAAACTGAAACAGACAAGAGACTGGAAGAAGTCAGAAACCTGGAAAGACTTGGTAGTCTGGAAACACGAAGACTGGAAGAACTAGCAAAGGAGTGAGGAAGCGAAGGAAGTATTGGGCGTGCCAGGGAGCTTCAAGGAGTTGAGGAACGTAGGGCACTGGGAGAAAGACCTGGCAAAGTACAAGGAACTATGATTGCTGAGAAGACTATGGGAACCGAGAGGAAGTGGTAGCATCATGAAGACCAGGGAGAGCAGTAGAAGTGAGAGGCCTTGGAGAATTAGGAGGACTGGACAGCTGGGAACAGTAGGAGGGCTTTGAGGCTTAAGGGAGATAGGAGGTCGGTGGAAGTTGGAGACCTCGGAAAGCTGTGAAAACTGGGAGGACTTGAGGATTAAGCGAGTTGTGAAGACTGAAGGAAATGAGAGAGATGGGACAGCTGAGGAGGCCTTAGGAGCTTAGGAAAGCTAGAGGACTGAGAGAGGTGTGGGGGTTTAGAAGAGCCGGGGAACTGGCAGAGTTGGAGAATTGGTAGAGATCAAGGACTTGGAGAAGTGGTAGATTAAGAGAACTGGGAAACTGGAAGAGGTCGAGAACTGGCGAGTTGTAGGACAGCGAGAACTAGAGGAGCGGCAGAACTGGAGGGGCGGGAGGGCTGCAGGACTCCGAGATTTGAAGGACCTGGGGAACTGGAAGAGCTGGGGGAGTTGGAGTGGGAGGGCAGGAGGACTAGAAGAACTGTATTGGTAGAACTAAGACGACTTGGAGGGCTAAGATGTCTAGGAGTCTCTGGACGACTAGGACCGGGAGGGATGGGAAGGCCAGGTCAACTGGCCGGGACGATTAAGAAGGGCTAGGTCGACTAGGACGGCTGGGACGACTAGCGGGGCTAGAACGACTGGGATGACCAGGATGACTAGGAGGGTTGATACAACTGGAGGGGCCATAACGACTGGAAAGGTCAGGGCTGCTGGAAGGAACAGGGTGACTAGGAAGGCCAGGACGATTAGGAGGGTTAGGACGACTTGGAGGACAATGAGAGCTGGGAGAGCCAGTGTGAATGGAGAGCTAGGACCTTTAGAAGGACCGGGATAACTGAGGGGGCATGGACGCCTAGGAGAACTGGGACGACTAGGAGGGTCAGGACGACTGGGAGTAATGGTGGCCTAGTAGAACCAGAGGACTGTTGCTGCTGACTGGTGATGGTGAGGTGGCAGAGGCTAGCGATGATGGTGGTCGGGCAAGAACCAAGGGAATACTAGAAGTGAGTCAACTACCATGGTAGTTTTGGCAGGTGAAAACACACTGTAGTTGGCGGTTGTAGCGAGGTAGCTGGCGAGACAGTGGTGGCAGTAGCATAGAGACAAGGGTAGTGGTGACAGTAATGTAGAGACCAGGGTAACGGTGACAGTGAGGTTGTGACCAGGGTAGTGGTGTCAGTAACGTAGAGGCCAGGGTAGTGGCGAAAGTGAGGCGCAGGCCAGGGTAGTGGTGACAGTGATGTGAGGCCAGGGTAGTGGTGACAGTGATGTGGGGCCAGGGTAGTGGTGACAGTGATGTGAGGCCAGGGTAGTGGTGACAGTGATGTAGAGACCAGGATAGTGGTGACGAAGAGACCAGGGTAGTGATGACTAAGAGACCACGTGTAACGGCCACAGTGATGTGAAGCCAGAGTATTGGTGACAGTGATGTAGAGGCCACGTTAGTGGTGACACTGCTGAGGCTAGGGTAGTGGTGACACACTGATGTGAGGCTAGGGTAGTGGTGACACACTGATGTGAGGCCAGCTTATTGGTGACAGTGATGTAGAGACCAGTGTAAAGGTGACAGTGATGATAGAGGCCAGGTTAGTGGTGACAGTGATGTGAGGCAAGGATAGTGGTGACAGTGATGTAAGGCTAGGGTAGTGGCGACAGTGATGTAAGGCTAGGGTAGTGGTGACATATGGCAGGGTAGTGGTGAGAGTGATGTGAGGCAAGGATAGTGGTGACAGTGTTGCGAGGCAAGGACAGTGGCGACATTGATGTAAGGCTGGGGTAGTGGTGACATAAGGCAGGGTAGTGGTGAGAGTGATGTGAGGCCAGGGTAGTGGCGATAGTGCTGTAGAGGCCAGGGTAGTGGTGAGAGTGATGTAGAGATCAGGGTAGTGGTGAAAGTGATGTAGAGGCCATGGTAGTGGTGAGAGTGATGTGAGGCCTGGGTAGTGGTGACAGTGATGTAGAAGCCAGGATAGTGTTAACAGTGATGTGAGGCAAGGATGATGGTGACAGGTGCCAGGATGTGACAGTGATGTAGAGGCCATGGTAATGGTGAAAGTGATGTGAGGCTAGGGTAGTGGTGACAGATGCTAAGGTAGTGGTGACAGTGATGTGAGGCCAGGATAGCGGTGAAGTATTGTAGAGGCCAGGAAAGTGATGACAGTGATGTAGAGGCTATGGTAGTGGTGACAGTGATGTGAGGCCAGTGTAGTAGTGACAGTGATTACAGAGGCCAGTGTAGTGGTGACAGTGAAGTAGAGACCAGGGTAGTGGTGACAGGGATGTAGAGGCCAGGTGACAGTAATGTAGGGGCCAAGGTAATGGTGAAAGTGATATGAGGCCATGGCAGTGGTGACAGTGATGTGAAGCCAGGGTACTGGTGACCGTGATGTGAGGCCATGGTTGTGGTGACAGTGATGTGAAGCCAGGGTAGTGGTGACAGTGATGTGAGGTCAGGGTAGTGGTGACAGTGATGTAAAGACCAGGGTAGTGGTGACACTGATGTGAAGCCAGAGTATTGGTGACAGTGATGTGAAGCCAGGGTAGTGGTGACAGTGATGTAGAGGCCACGTTAGTGGTGACAGTGATGTGAGGCAAGGATAGTGGTGACAGTGATGTGAGGCCAGGGTAGTGGTGACAGTGATGTGAGGCCAGGGTAGTGGTGACAGTGATGTGAAGCCAGAGTATTGGTGACAGTGATGTGAGGCCAGGGTAGTGGTGAGAGTGATGTGAGGCCAGGGTAGTGGTGACAGTGATGTGAAGCCAGAGTATTGGTGACAGTGATGTGAGGCCAGGGTAGTGGTGACATAAGGCAGGGTAGTGGTGAGAGTGATGTGAGGCCAGGGTAGTGGTGACAGTGATGTAGAGGCCATGGTAGTGGTGAGAGTGATGTGAGGCCAGGGTAGTGGTGACATAAGGCAGGGTAGTGGTGAGAGTGATGTAGAGATCAGGGTAGTGGTGACAGTGATGTAGAGGCCATGGTAGTGGTGAGAGTGATGTAGAGATCAGGGTAGTGGTGACAGTGATGTGAGGCAAGGATAGTGGTGACAGTGATGTAGAGGCCATGGTAGTGGTGAGAGTGATGTAGAGATCAGGGTAGTGGTGACAGTGATGTAAGGCTAGGGTAGTGGTGACAGTGATGTAAGGCTAGGGTAGTGGTGACAGTGATGTGAGGCAAGGATAGTGGTGACAGTGATGTGAAGCCAGGGTAGTGGTGACACACTGATGTGAGGCCAGGGTAGTGGTGACATAAGGCAGGGTAGTGGTGACAGTGATGTGAAGCCAGAGTATTGGTGACAGTGATGTAAGGCTAGGGTAGTGGTGACAGTGATGTGAAGCCAGAGTATTGGTGACAGTGATGTAAGGCTAGGGTAGTGGTGACAGTGATGTAAGGCTAGGGTAGTGGTGACAGTGATGTGAAGCCAGGGTAGTGGTGAGAGTGATGTAGAGATCAGGGTAGTGGTGACAGTGATGTGAAGCCAGAGTATTGGTGACAGTGATGTGAAGCCAGAGTATTGGTGACAGTGATGTAGAGGCCATGGTAGTGGTGAGAGTGATGTAGAGATCAGGGTAGTGGTGACAGTGATGTAGAGGCCACGTTAGTGGTGACACTGCTGAGGCTAGGGTAGTGGTGACAGTGATGTGAAGCCAGAGTATTGGTGACAGTGATGTAAGGCTAGGGTAGTGGTGACAGTGATGTGAGGCAAGGATAGTGGTGACAGTGATGTGAAGCCAGAGTATTGGTGACAGTGATGTGAGGCAAGGATAGTGGTGACAGTGATGTGAAGCCAGGGTAGTGGTGACAGTGATGTAAGGCTAGGGTAGTGGTGACAGTGATGTGAGGCCAGGGTAGTGGTGACAGTGATGTAAGGCTAGGGTAGTGGTGACAGTGATGTAAGGCTAGGGTAGTGGTGACAGTGATGTGAGGCAAGGATAGTGGTGACAGTGATGTGAGGCCAGGGTAGTGGTGACAGTGATGTAGAGGCCATGGTAGTGGTGAGAGTGATGTGAGGCCAGGGTAGTGGTGACAGTGATGTAGAGGCCATGGTAGTGGTGAGAGTGATGTGAGGCCAGGGTAGTGGTGACAGTGATGTAGAGGCCATGGTAGTGGTGAGAGTGATGTGAGGCCAGTGTAGTGGTGACAGTGATGTGAAGCCAGAGTATTGGTGACAGTGATGTGAAGCCAGAGTATTGGTGACAGTGATGTAAGGCTAGGGTAGTGGTGACAGTGATGTGAGGCCAGTGTAGTGGTGACAGTGATGTAAGGCTAGGGTAGTGGTGACAGTGATGTGAGGCAAGGATAGTGGTGACAGTGATGTGAAGCCAGAGTATTGGTGACAGTGATGTG
>NC_092241.1:3984167-3994167 GCF_036320965.1 Panulirus ornatus | reverse complement strand
TATGATGAAGTTGCTGGGTTTATGTTGAGGTTACTAGATTTATGATGAAGTTACTGGGTTTATGTTGATGTTACTGGGTTTATGTTGAGGTTACTGGGTTTATGTTGAGGTTACTGGGTTTATGTTGAGGTTACTGGGTTTATGTTGAGGTTACTGGGTTTATGTTGAGGTTACTGGGTTTATGTTGAGGTTACTGGGTTTATGTTGAGGTTACTGGGTTTATGTTGAGGTTACTGGGTTTATGTTGAGGTTACTGGGTTTATGTTGAGGTTACTGGGTTTATGTTGAGGTTACTGGGTTTATGTTGAGGTTACTGGGTTTATGTTGAGGTTACTGGGTTTATGTTGAGGTTACTGGGTTTATGTTGAGGTTACTGGGTTTATGTTGAGGTTACTGGGTTTATGTTGAGGTTACTGGGTTTATGTTGAGGTTACTGGGTTTATGTTGAGGTTACTGGGTTTATGTTGAGGTTACTGGGTTTATGTTGAGGTTACTGGGTTTATGTTGAGGTTACTGGGTTTATGTTGAGGTTACTGGGTTTATGTTGAGGTTACTGGGTTTATGTTGAGGTTACTGGGTTTATGTTGAGGTTACTGGGTTTATGTTGAGGTTACTGGGTTTATGTTGAGGTTACTGGGTTTATGTTGAGGTTACTAGATTCATGATGAAGTTACTGGGTTTATGTTGAGGTTACTGGGTTTATGTTGAGGTTACTGGGTTTATGTTGAGGTTACTGGGTTTATGTTGAGGTTACTGGGTTTATGTTGAGGTTACTGGGTTTATGTTGAGGTTACTGGGTTTATGTTGAGGTTACTGGGTTTATGTTGAGGTTACTGGGTTTATGTTGAGGTTACTGGGTTTATGTTGAGGTTACTGGGTTTATGTTGAGGTTACTGGGTTTATGTTGAGGTTACTGGGTTTATGTTGAGGTTACTGGGTTTATGTTGAGGTTACTGGGTTTATGTTGAGGTTACTGGGTTTATGTTGAGGTTACTGGGTTTATGTTGAGGTTACTGGGTTTATGTTGAGGTTACTGGGTTTATGTTGAGGTTACTGGGTTTATGTTGAGGTTACTGGGTTTATGTTGAGGTTACTGGGTTTATGTTGAGGTTACTGGGTTTATGTTGAGGTTACTGGGTTTATGTTGAGGTTACTGGGTTTATGTTGAGGTTACTGGGTTTATGTTGAGGTTACTGGGTTTATGTTGAGGTTACTGGGTTTATGTTGAGGTTACTGGGTTTATGTTGAGGTTACTGGGTTTATGTTGAGGTTACTGGGTTTATGTTGAGGTTACTGGGTTTATGTTGAGGTTACTGGGTTTATGTTGAGGTTACTGGGTTTATGTTGAGGTTACTGGGTTTATGTTGAGGTTACTGGGTTTATGTTGAGGTTACTGGGTTTATGTTGAGGTTACTGGGTTTATGTTGAGGTTACTGGGTTTATGTTGAGGTTACTGGGTTTATGTTGAGGTTACTGGGTTTATGTTGAGGTTACTGGGTTTATGTTGAGGTTACTGGGTTTATGTTGAGGTTACTGGGTTTATGTTGAGGTTACTGGGTTTATGTTGAGGTTACTGGGTTTATGTTGAGGTTACTGGGTTTATGTTGAGGTTACTGGGTTTATGTTGAGGTTACTGGGTTTATGTTGAGGTTACTGGGTTTATGTTGAGGTTACTGGGTTTATGATGAAGTTGCTGGTTTATGTTGAGGTTACTGGGTTTATGTTGAGGTTACTGGGTTTATGTTGAGGTTACTGGGTTTATGTTGAGGTTACTGGGTTTATGTTGAGGTTACTGGGTTTATGTTGAGGTTACTGGGTTTATGTTGAGGTTACTGGGTTTATGTTGAGGTTACTGGGTTTATGTTGAGGTTACTGGGTTTATGTTGAGGTTACTGGGTTTATGTTGAGGTTACTGGGTTTATGTTGAGGTTACTGGGTTTATGTTGAGGTTACTGGGTTTATGTTGAGGTTACTGGGTTTATGTTGAGGTTACTGGGTTTATGTTGAGGTTACTGGGTTTATGTTGAGGTTACTGGGTTTATGTTGAGGTTACTGGGTTTATGTTGAGGTTACTGGGTTTATGTTGAGGTTACTGGGTTTATGTTGAGGTTACTGGGTTTATGTTGAGGTTACTGGGTTTATGTTGAGGTTACTGGGTTTATGTTGAGGTTACTGGGTTTATGTTGAGGTTACTGGGTTTATGTTGAGGTTACTGGGTTTATGTTGAGGTTACTGGGTTTATGTTGAGGTTACTGGGTTTATGTTGAGGTTACTGGGTTTATGTTGAGGTTACTGGGTTTATGTTGAGGTTACTGGGTTTATGTTGAGGTTACTGGGTTTATGTTGAGGTTACTGGGTTTATGTTGAGGTTACTGGGTTTATGTTGAGGTTACTGGGTTTATGTTGAGGTTACTGGGTTTATGTTGAGGTTACTGGGTTTATGTTGAGGTTACTGGGTTTATGTTGAGGTTACTGGGTTTATGTTGAGGTTACTGGGTTTATGTTGAGGTTACTGGGTTTATGTTGAGGTTACTGGGTTTATGTTGAGGTTACTGGGTTTATGTTGAGGTTACTGGGTTTATGTTGAGGTTACTGGGTTTATGTTGAGGTTACTGGGTTTATGTTGAGGTTACTGGGTTTATGTTGAGGTTACTGGGTTTATGTTGAGGTTACTGGGTTTATGTTGAGGTTACTGGGTTTATGTTGAGGTTACTGGGTTTATGTTGAGGTTACTGGGTTTATGATGAAATTATTGGTGTGTGTGTCTAGCCATCATCATCAGTGTGTGATGTTAGCCATATTATCTGGTGTGTGATGTTAGCCATATTATCTGGTGTGTGATGTTAGCCATATCATACAGTGTGTGATGTTAGCCATATTATCTGGTGTGTGATGTTAGCCATATCATACAGTGTGTGATGTTAGCCATATTATCTGGTGTGTGATGTTAGCCATATCATACAGTGTGTGATGTTAGCCATATTATCTGGTGTGTGATGTCAGCCATATCATCCAGTGTGTGATGTTAGCCATATTATCTGGTGTGTGATGTTTGCCATTTATTGTTCGTTGTTAGTGTTAGATTGTTTGACCTTAGTTCTGATATATCATATTTCCTTGCGATGTTTCTTTGTTGGATTACTTTCTTGGATTTTCCTAGTTCCTGAACGTAGTAGATGAGTACGTGTGTTCATGGTTTGTATGCTCGTTGTATGTGTTTCTGTGGTGTTAATGATGACTTGTTTTATCAAACGAACGTCTCTTTTCAGTACGTATTTGTTTGTTGGGTGAGTTTCTTTGTTTGTAGTCAGTGTTTCTTTGTTCATTATTTGATATTCTTTGTTTGATGGCAATGTTTATCAGTTTATTGGTACAGTTTGATTGATGTCAGTGTTCAGCTGTCGCTTGGGTGTGTGTTTCTTTGTTTTGACGTCACTCTTCATATGCCTCCCAGCTGAGTTTCTTTGTGTGTTGTCAATGTTTATTTGTACACTGGATGAGTTACTTTGTTTGTTGTCATTGTTTTTTGGTTTGTTGGTTGTGTTTCTTTGTATTGCTGTCTGTGTTCATTTGTATAATAGGTGAGTTTCTTTGTTTTCACTGATCGTTTGCTTGTTGGGTGAATTAGTTTTTTGGATATTGTCAATGTTTAAGTTGGATGCATTCTCTCTGATATCAGTGTTTATTTGTCTATTGGTTGTATTTCTTTGTTTAATGTTAGTGTGCATTTGTTTACTCGATGCGAAAATTTGTTTGATGTCAGAATTGTTGTATTCATACGTTTCTCTGAATGACTCTAATGATGATTCTCCCACTGGATGTATTTCTTTGTTGTCATTGTTCATGTATAATGCTCACAAGATGATTTTGTTTGTGTGGGTATGCTTGTCGTATATACACATATAGTGACTTGCTTTCATGTAATAGTTTTTGTTATCATGTTTATTACAAGTACAGTGTTGGGTATAATACTGGCTCATAGTGTGTTTGTTAGCTACATTGATCCTACCTCTAACAACAGTGTGGTGGCACAGCTTTTGTTAGACCTTTGTCTCCCTGGTTAGGTTGATTTCCCTCATGTAATTTGTTTGTCGTGAATATTTTTGGACTAAAAGGGAAGGGAGCGGGGGGCTGGAAATCCTCCCCTCTCGTTTTTTTTTTTTTTTTTTTTTTTTTTTTTTTTTTAATTTTCCAAAAGAAGGAACAGAGAAGAGGGCCAGGTGAGGATATTCCCTCAAAGGCCCAGTCCTCTGTTCTTAACGCTACCTCGCTATCGCGGGAAATGGCGAATAGTATGAAAAAAAAAAGAAAATATATATATATATATATATATATATATATATATATATATATATATATTCATTTATTCATTATGTTCATGATGCTTGATTGCTGTTTCCCGTGTCAGCGAGGTGGCGCCAGAAAAACAGACGGAGAATGGCCCATCCACTCATATACACCTTTCTATTCATAAACGCCTATACATGTACATATACATACATATACATATCAACATATACATACATATACATACACAGACATATACATATATACACATGTAGATGTTCAGACTTGCTGCCTTCATCCATTGCAGGCGCTACCCCGCCCCACAAGAAACAACGTCGCCACCCCCTGCTTCAGTGAGGCAGCGCCAGGAAAACAGACAAAAAAGGCCACATTCGTCCACACTCAGTCTCTAGTTGTCATGTGTAATGCACCGAAACCACAGCTACAGGCCCCATACACCTCTCCATGGTTTGCCATATATATATATATATATATATATATATATATATATATATATATATATATATATATATATATATATATATATATCCCTGGGGATAGGGGAGAAAGAATACTTCCCACGTATTCCCTGTGTGTCGTAGAAGGCGACTAAATGGGAAGGGAGCAGGGGGGGCTGGAAATCCTCCCCTCTCGTTTTTTTTTTTTTTTTTCAAAAGATGGAACAGAGAAGGGGGCCAGGTGAGGATATTCCCTCAAAGG
The DNA here is from genome assembly GCF_036320965.1 of Panulirus ornatus. NCBI lineage: Eukaryota > Metazoa > Arthropoda > Malacostraca > Decapoda > Palinuridae > Panulirus > Panulirus ornatus. The sequence goes on along the minus strand of NC_092241.1, from coordinate 3,989,160 downwards.
TCCAGTCCTCTGCTCTTAACGCTACCTCGCTATCGCGGGAAATGGCGAATAGTTTGAAAGAAAGAAAGAAAGATATATATATATATATATATATATATATATATATATATATATATATATATATATATATATATATATACGTAGATATCAGTTTTCCTCGTAAAATCTTTAATAATAGTATGTCTGTTTTTAGCACTTCACTTTCAGTTTGATATTTCTCCATCCTTGGCTTGATTGGAGGCAAATTTACGCTACAGTTTTTCATCACCGTCGTAGCTTGTCTTCCTGTTACCTGGTTTTTCCCCGTTTCTGTTGAGTCTGTATCATCTCGTGTACATCTCTTCATGTTCTATTTTGTTGTGCAGGTTATGTTTGTTTCGTGTGTCTGTTTGCACAACATCAATAACGGTACTGCTCGTTAGTTATAAATCGTTGCACATCATTAACGATGTTGAGTCTTAGTAACGATGTTGCACATCCTTAACGATGTTACACATCATTATCAAGGTTACCCAGCACTGGTAACGGTGTTACTTGTCAATAACGATCTTGCTCATCAGTCATAGAGTTGCACGGAAGTAGCAGCGTTACGCAGCATCAGTGGTAGTGTTGCGCATCAGTAACGGTGTTGCGCATCAGTGGTAGTGTTGCGCATCAGTAACGGTGTTGCGCATCAGTAACGGTGTTGCGCATCAGTGGTAGTGTTGCGCATCAGTGGTAGTGTTGCGCATCAGTGGTAGTGTTGCGCATCAGTGGTAGTATTGCGCATCAGTGGTAGTGTTGCGCATCAGTGGCAGTGTTGCGCATCAGTGGCAGTGTTGCGTCTCGGTAGCAGTGTTGCGCCTCAGTAGCAGTGTTGCGCATCAGTAGCAGTGTTGCGCATCAGTGGCAGTGTTGCGCATCAGTAATGGTGTAAATTATCAATAAAGATGACATGCTGCTGCCCGCTTTAGCCTGACCCCGTGGAGATGTCTCGTGTAAACTGCTACGACAAACCTCGTGGTTACCTTTACGGTAGATCTGGTGTCTTTTGCTAGTGAATTTTTCCTCACAACTGGCCATACCCCACTCCCTTCACCTTTATAAACCTGACGTTGGTAGTATTTCATATTCATATACATATTTGGTGCCTGAGGATAAAAAACCATGGAAATATCTTTTGAGTGTCGGGTGGAGGAGAAAGATATGGTTTTTGGAGTTTAGGAGTTCGCTTAGATCGTCATGGATCTTCTGTTCTCCAGTTCATTATGGCAGTTCATTATGCTCTGGCCCATCGTCTTCTATTGTGAGTCTTTTCTAGGTTCTCTGGTAGTCATATTAAGCACCAGAAATATAATCCTTACCCTCCTTCCTATAAGGCTAAAAAGGTCTGAATTCCTTCAGCCTCCCGTTACCTTTCAGTATACATTACTCCATCAATATTGCTTGTAAAGTGTTCCTGAACCTATCTAACTTATGACCATTTATTTGACTGGTGGCCATTCAGAGTAGCAGAACTCAATTTCCCTTGTAATGTGCACATAAAACACCTGCATCATACATCTCTCGTTGTGATGTTACTCATTATCATACCAGTCATAAGTTGTCTTAATGGTATTATCTTACTACTGGGTTCCTGGAATTCAGGTTTCTCATTCATGTTAAATCTGGAATCTTTTCAAGTTTTGTTCACTCTGTGTCCTTCCGTGCTGCACCCTTTGTAGGGAGATGTTGATGTAGTGTTGATAGTTCCATGACTAATTTGCTCAACTTCATCTTCAGTGAATTGCATCAGATTCTCTTCAGCCCATTGGTGGATTCTGTTCCAGTCTCTTCGCACGTTTTCTTTTACTACATCTCACCTTTTCATCTTATTCTCTTGTCATCTTCCGGACGCCAGATGGTACTTCCCCTCACCTCTCTGTCTGAGATTATAAACAGAAATAGCAGTGAGGCTAATACCATTCCTTGCGGTACTCCTAAAGAAACCTCCTTTGCCCCCTACATGGGTCCATTTCACACCACTCTGAATCCTTTGTTAGCTAGGAACTTTGTAATCCATTTCCTTAATTTCCCTTTCAATAATTTGCATTGCTGTTTCTCTGATAAAACACTGTAGAGTTAATTTGTCACACAAAGAATACGGAAGAACTGAAACAGCAACAGACCAATGGGTCCTTTCAAGGATGTTTGTGATAATGTAAGATGCCACGCCACAAACTCTCAGATTAGTAAGCTAAGGTTAGCAAGGCTTCATGATGTTTCCACCTGCAAAATTTTCACGTGGTTAAGGAGGCACAAGTAATATTAGTCATGGACCTGAAGCGAAATATTTATCAAGCCTATTTTATGAATCGTATCTATAATGATATAACTGCTCTATGCTACTCTGATCGGTATGTTACCAATGTGTTTGAAGAAAAAGGTACTTCACTACATTCGAGGTAAACCATTTGCCCTCAAGTTTGAATTCATTATGACGAGTGAAATCAGGCGACTGTATCCTTAAAGAACTTGTTAGAGCAAGATTTTTGAGCTTTTGATAATATTGAATGCCTGTATCAGATCACTTCTTAACCCTCTCATTTTTTTTTAACCTAAATCAATTTAGTTTGTTTACTCGGCTGTCATAGAATTTGTTTAATAGTTCCGGCATCATATTGGTGGCTCGACGCAGTAATACCTCCATTCTGTCATTTTCAAGTCGGATGACCAAAACTGAACACAGTATTCAGGATAGGGACGGACCAATGAGTTGTAAAGATTGAGGATGATTTCCCTGGACTTACTTTAGAAAGTACTACTTTGGAAACCAATGCTTTTCTCGCACTTTTCACTGCGTCTGTGTACTGCTTACTTGAGTTTAGGTCACCAGAGATTATTTCAATCTAGACTTATACTTATTTACCTTTTGAGGCTCAATAGAATTTACACTTTAACTTGCCTTTTCGTTTTTACTATTTATATGTATAACTTTGCACTTACCGATATTAAGATTCATTTTCCAGGTGTAGATTTACTTCGGTAATCTACAGTACAACCCATTATTTGGTATCATTTATTCATCTGAGAGAGAGAACCGGTTGCGAGACTGATCCCTGTGACACACCACTTGATACGTCTAACCATTCACTATTTGTTTACTGCCGGTCAGCCAACTTCGTAAGCGCTGAAGTGCAACTCCGTCTATGCCATGAGACATAACTTTGGCTAGTAACCCTTAACGTGGAACTTTACCTAGCGCTTTTGACAGTCTTGGATGATATCATCTACACATTTGTCAGACATGAGCAATGTTGACGCAAACCACACTGAGAATCGTTTATGATGAGGTGATCCTCTACATAGGGTCACAATTTCTACCCCTTAATGATGGTTTCCATAAGCTTTCCAATAACTGAAGTTGTTAATTGGACGGTGATTATACCATTTTTGAATACCGATGCTACGTAAGTTGGCCAACTTCCATTCCTCCAAACTTTTTTGCGTAACAAGTGACACTGAACAAAGCAGTCAAGGATTGGTCTGTCCCATTTCCCGCCTCTATCATTATCTTTGAACAAAACTTCTCAGTACCCACCGTTTTATTTACTTTCACTCCATTTAGTGCGAATAGTATATCGTCAACTTTTTAAAGTCAATATGTTGCAGAACCTTCTCCTCTCGTAGCAATGGTACTGGATTCGACACTTGAATTTTGTTGTCAGTCATGAATCTCTACCATGGTTTTGTTGTTTTAAGCCAAATCATCGTATTTCCCTAATTAATGGACTGACTAACTGACTGGGTAATGACTTTCTTCTAACGTAACGACACAACATCATAATGTTTCTTTTCCTCGTTACAGCAACATACGCTACATACCGACGTTTACTTTGACGTATACAGCTCTCTCGTACCTTACGTAAATTTACTTATTTGTCTCTATCACATTAGTTATTGGATTCCTGGAGTTCGTTATGTACTACTTTCTTAGACAACAAGCACTTCTTTTTTTCATTGTCCAACCATTTTGGGTTTATTAGTTTGCGACGCATTTGCCTCATATTTTCCCTCTCCGTCTTTGAAAGTTTTACTGAAGCTTTTCCAGACTACGTTTATGTCGAGTTTTTGCTGATGATATCATCCCAGATTTGCCCGTCAAGAGCAATGCGAAGATTATTAGAATACTCAAGTCTAAAATTTGGTATTTACTGGCTTTTACCTAATTATTCATTTGTTCACAATAATGTCTTTATTACCTATTTGGATTTTTAGCTATCCATCTATGTATCTATTTATATATTTTGATTTCTGTCTTCTTTATTTTTGCGACTTTCATGTTGATCAATAATATGCGGTGCTGAGAGCTGCCTCAGAAGTAATTTGTCTGTGATGACTTGTACCAAACTTTTCTTCAACATCAACAATATTAACGAGATCCTCGTTTGTTGCTGGAACTAAATTTAATATGTTCTCGTCACGAGTAAGTTTCTCAGCTAATTGAATTAGGCACTACCAAGGCAATGTTGGTAGAGCCTGTGCACGAGGCTGCGGGAGAGGGATTTTCCTCCCACTTACATCCTGCCGTGTTGAAATTTCCTACTATGATCGAAACTTGTTCGTTACAAATTTTCTGCAAACTGATCATAAAGGCTCGTCTACCTCCGGTGTCTATGTTAGGAGAGAGAGAGAGAGAGAGAGAGAGAGGCTAATTCGACAAGGCTGTATCATTATCTGCAGACGGCAAAGAATATAGCGTTGTCAAAGATGTTCTCCAGCACTTTTACGCTCCGGAACCTCACCTTAGCTTGCTCTACCCCTCGTCTTAGGGTTACACAGCATATATATATATATATATATATATATATAGCCTAGCGGTAGCATTCCCGCCTGTGGCACAGGGGTCCAGGGTTCGATCCTGGCTGTTGGAGGTTTGTATGTTCTATGAAGGTGCGCGTTCATGTGCACTTTATTCTTATTCGTGTATATATATATATATATATATATATATATATATATATATATATATATA